>NW_015544250.1:1587419-1638951 GCF_001515605.1 Sinocyclocheilus anshuiensis | reverse complement strand
ATATATATGAAAACATTTTTAGTGGATCCTTTTTCAGTATTAGCACAGAATGAGTTTGATTCTTTTAATACATTTTTAATTATTCTGTTTTATATATATTATTAATTATCATAAAATACATTATAATATGTTACTACTGTTTTTTATTTTATCCACTACATTTTTTATTTTAATTTTTTTCTGACTGAGTGCGCAGTGACGTTGAAAAATAGGCGGGCCTTAAGGGAACGCCCCGTGACGTCATCACAACACTGGATGCCTGCGTTTTTTAATCTGAGCAGCTTTATATTTCCACGACAGTTCATTGTCTGCGTTCTCGTAAGTACAGATATCCTCAGACATCTATGCATTAATGATGCGGCTTCTGTCATAGTTGTGTTTGTGCAGTGAACTCAGGAGAGGGGAAAGACCAACTTTTACTTCATTGTATTTTTGTCTTTTACTGTCTTTAGCATGAAGAGGCTGTAAACGGTTTGTCTTTTTCTGTTTTTTTTTTTTTTATTATTGTTATTATTATTATTTGTGTGTGTGTTTGTTTGTTTTTTCACAAGTCACTTTTACCCACTGGAAATGATAAAAGATGCTAAAACTCTTGAAAAGAGTTTCCAATCCGGGTTTTTTTTTTTTTGTTAGGATCTGCACGAGACTGTGATAGAAATGCCAGTTGATACATTCAATTTTAATATGATAAAACAGCGGTTCTCAACCTTTTTTACTCCAAGGGCCCCCTCCTTCTCCAAATCAATACTGCAAATAGTGATGGGTGCTTTCGAAGCACTGCTTTATGAAGCTTGGAAATCTTTGCGAATAATTCGTTTTGAGCCAGTGGTTCGGAGCGCGTCTCAAACCGGCAAAGTTACGTGATTTCAGAGGCTTCGTTACGTCACAGCTGTTTCGAAGTGTTGATCTCTGAACCCGTGAATGACTGAGATCGGCCCCCAGCGGCGAACCATTGAATAAGCGTCTATGGCTTTTACCTGGGGCAAGTTCAATCTCAAACAGGTGTGCACCGTTTTGCTACGGTTTCCGTTTTGAACGACATGTTTCCTGAAAACGGTGTGCAACAGGGTTTGAGATACATTTTCTCTTGTTTGGTGGGTTTGTCAAACATGTCAGCCCAATCAGCAGCAACATGTATATAAACCACGCGGTATTAAAGAGACAGCTCGAACAATGTAATTAACATCCAAATCAATTCACAAGAGCAAGTATATTGTTTGCACATGTTTATTTACATTAAAGGCAAAATAACTGAAATAATAAGAGCACAAGTATAGATCTGGAACTTCTTTAAGTCTGTCTAAATATCATTTAGTAATTGCAATGTCTTCTGGTCCATATCCTTTCCTTAGGAAGGTGTGCTAAATACTGATTAATGTAACATAAAAATACTATAAATATTTATATATCTTGCTATTGCATTGTGGAGTGACATTTTCATAAACTCCTCTGATTATATAATGGTAAATATTACAATATCATAGCACAACAACAGTGATCAGCAATAATGATAAGCCTAATACTCACAATAAAAATAATAAGGTCATATAGATCATAACAGTCTCGGAGGTAAGAAGTGGATCATCCTTCACCTGAAATGTTTGTCTTTTCATCCTGAAATGCGAGGCAAATGTTGGATCACAATAATTAGGAACCACAGTTTCCACAAATCCCTTCACTCGATTGGGATGTTCTCTTTTATTCTGGAGGGCGGGGGCAATGACTGTACCATCGAGCGTATTTTGCAGTATTAAACACGTATTTATACCGATTTTATCAGGCTCCGAAAATTCTTCAAAAAGAACACAAAGACTGGCCTTCTCAGCTGCCATAGTTGCAACTCATGCGTCATCAGAACAGGGTGTTCAACGCACCACCGTTTCCGTTTAAAAAACGTTTTGCACCGTTTTTGTCGGGGCTGAACGCAGCCCTGATCTCGGATCAATTTTAGAAATTTGTAGACATTTTTTAATGAGAGATTTGTGTAATTAAAGGAAGAGTAGTGTAGTCTCTTATACAAACTCTCCATAAAACAAACAAAACAAACCCTGTAAATTAATAAAATAACACATATTATACAGACACTTCATATTTAATGGTATTAGATGATGTTAATTGCATTTAATATATTATGTTAAATGAAACATTTCCAATGGGTTTGTAAAAGTCGTTTTTATGCATGTTTTGACCTGAGTCTTCTTGTATGTACACAGTTTTGACCAGCAAGCGCCAGCAGCGTACAGTGTTTTGAGCGCTTCGAAACAGTGAATCATTTTGTGAAGCAATTAGTTCAATTAATTTGCTTCTCCCATCACGAAACTGCAAGTCCTCCTTAAGATGACATTTCATCTAATAAAAAAAAAGGTTTTAAAACTTTTTTTTTTTTTTAAATTAACAAAAACATTTGTTTTCTAATGTTTTTTTCACTTCTACTGCATGCTATTTATTAAACAAAATAAATTCAAAAGATTTAAACTTTCAGTATTATTTCTGCTAACATACGTTGTATATTAAAGCTATATTTTGTGAGCTAATAATTAATTCTGGTCGATTATAAAGTTTTTTTAAACAATAAGACATTTTCAAAGCTCTTGAATTCTTCACTGCAGACATTCTTTACTTACTCTGCTTAATTAATTAACGTAGAGGCCCAGATAGCACACGTACATCTGCAAGATGTCTGTTAAAGATCGCTTCATCTGGAAAAGATCTGCTGTGTACAAACATCTGATAGACGTCTTTAAGATGTCAGTTTTACATACATTCTAAATCATAAACATCTTAAAGACATCTTCTAAACATCTATTTGACATCTGATAGGAAACGTCCTATTGGCGTATTGATGAGCAAACACTAAAAAATATGTCTTGCAGATGAGGGAGAAGAAATGTGTTGCAGACAATGGTTGACAGTGGTTTAATAAGATGCTAGGGTGTAAGGTGTAAGGGATCAAGACACATATATATATATATATATATAGTGCTTAAATTTATTAGACCATAAATCTAATAAAGACCGCAAATTTAGTGCTTACATTTATCAGACCATCGCCCAATGTAAGGTTTATGCCACAGCTGCCCTAAACTAACTGTATTGATGGTCACCAAAAACATTTTTTATGTTTCTAATGGCTTATCCACCAGTATTTGTAAGCTCTTTAGTCACAGTATATATAATTATTGTTGGAATTTAATGGTTTCAAAGATAGATCACACAAAAGTTTCATCAAAAGCAAGTCTTTGGGAACAACTAGAAACTATTTGGAAGTCAACTACAACAGAGACTAGGGAAAATTACATAAATACAATGTCAGCAAGAATGCAAGCTGTTATCAAGGCCAAAGGAGGCCGTACAAAATAAAATATTTTATTTTAATAAAAGATTATTTAGTTGTTTCAGTCTGTCATTTGCCCAATAAATGACAATACAATTTTTAGCTTTAAAAAAGTTTTTGACAGATTCCTAAAATATTTGTTTTCTTTCATTATTATGACAGGTAAAATAGAAAAAATTAGGCCTGTAATTTCAAAGTGAGGGCTTATAATAGACCCTATTTAAAAGTGCTCTTATTTGTTTCTTCTTGGACAACCAATGACAGTCTTCAAAAGAATGTGTCATCCCTAGCAATGGGGTCATCCCCGCCTTCTCACTAAGATGAGCGTTTTTGTCTTTTCCTCGCTCAGAGTTGCTCTCAGATTGGTCATGAATCACTCTTAAGCTAAGATTCCTAGTTAGAAATTTTTAAGGTAAATTAGGAGCTCTCTGAGAGGATTCTTAGAAGCTTTAAGAATACGGGCCCTGATCCTCACAAACTTCTCCAAAACATGCTTCCTCGGCCAGCATCCATTATAAAACACTCGCAGGACGTTAATTTTGACAACTATGCGACTATACTGAAATGTGTAGTGATCAGTGCGCTGAGAGAGCACATACACGGTTGCTTGCGCATCAAGAATAACAGACTCAGGCATGCCTATAATATACGACTTCTGTAGGCTATATAATAATATAATATTCACCTCTATATGTATATATTTAAATGAATTTAACTTATATGGTATTTGATAAAAATAATTATTACATTCAGTTCAGAATTGTTTTGGACTTTTAGACATTGAGATGATTATCTTTTGCACCGTATAAAGAGGTACATAAATGACATGCACTGCAGATTATGCAGTATTAGTTTGTATGGTTTAGGCCATGAATGCATGTGCATTTAAACACATGAAATGAGGGGAATGTTAGATTGGTAGGTCATTTAATGCATGTGTGTGTGTGTGTGTGTGTTTGAGTCTGATCTGCTGCGGTTTGTTGTGACATTAAGAACAGACAATCTCCACTCACTTATTAAAATTAATGAAGTAGGTTTCAGCACAATGATGAAATATTACCACAATTCTATAAGCCTTAAATAGGATCACGCACTAAGGCAAGTGGGAAAGCGATCGTAATTAACCCATATTAACCCAACATCCATCCTGCTTGTACTTGATAATTTGGCTTTATATAGCAGTTCAAATGTCTTTTTTACATCAGGCTGAAGGATATTAAAAGGGACTTTTTCTCTAAAAACCGCTAACAATAATATAGTAAACATCAGTAAGAAACTAGGCCTTCATCGCCACATCAGGTGCAACAGAAGAATATCATAAAAATTCATAACTGGCAACAGTTGTGTTTGCAAGGTCAAGAGTGTAATATAATGGCTTGTGTGAATTGATTGGGACCTGTATGATAAGTAGCATTATTTTCTCTCTGACATGTTTCATACTCCGTGTCCTAGTTCTGCAGGCAGCGTTTGAAAGTTCAGGAATATTAGCCATTGGCTAATGCCATATGGCAAAACTTTACAATGTAGTCACATTAGTTAATGTTAGCTAATGCATTAACTAACTATGAGAAATACTGTATATTAGTTACAATATTTCTTAATGTTTGTTAACGTTAGTTGATGCAAATACAACTGTTCATTGTTAGTTAGTTAGTTCGTGTTGCTGAGGTCCATTAAATAATATTAACAAATACAACTTTTGATTTAAAAAATATATTAGTAAATGTTGAAATTAACATTAACTAAGATTAAGAAATACGTTAAAATATTTGTTTTTAAAGTTATGTTGATATGTAGTAATATTAAGAAATGTAAACTTATTGTGTAAAGAGTTGAGTTTTGAAAATGGCAGCATTTCTGCTTCGTAATTAATTCAAGATTGATTCTTTACACATTACATTTGATTTTTACCTTATTTTATGAACATTATGGCATTACAGTATCAATCACTACCCTCAAAACTTCTTCAGACCATAACTCAATTCTTCCTATAGATTTAATACATAAATATGTATATTATAAAGTAACGTACAATAATAAAATAAAATAAATAAATAAATAAATAAAATACAAGTTTATACAAATACTTTACAGTTCAAAAGTTTATTCGGCTCACCAAGGCTGCATTTATTTGTTCAAAAATACAATAAAAACAGTGATTGTGAAATATGATTACAATTTAAATAATTGATTTCTATTTGAATATATTGTAAAAGGTAAATTATTCCTGTGATGCAAAGCTGAATTTTCAGCATCATAACTCCAGTCTTCAGTGTCACATGATCCTTCAGAAATCATTCTAATATGCTGATTTGCTGCTCAAGAAACATTTCTTCTTCTGATCAATATTGAAAACAGTTGTGCTGCTTAATAGTTTTGCTTTTTTCCTCACAGTTATTTGAAATAGAAATCTTTTGTAACATTATAATTATCTTTTTAAGTTAAATACCTGTGTAAAATCTGTCTCAGTAAGCATGGCGTCAGTGTTGTCACAGCTGATGGGTCAGTGGATGGATGTTCAGGGTCTCCTGATATTTCTGTGTGTGCTTCTGCTGGTGAAACACCTGCGATATGTTCTTACAAACAACATGCCGCCAGGACCCTTCCCTCTGCCTTTGGTTGGAAATGTACTGAATATAGGCTTTACTGATCCACTGGGCTCCTTTCAGAGGGTAATTCACATACTGTGTGTCAAATACAAATATGTCAAATGATTCTATGTGAATGTATAATGTGTACGGATCATGTTGATCAGATTGCTGAGAGGTATGGAGATGTGAGCACACTGTATCTGGGGAACAATCTGTGCATCCTGCTCACTGGATACGAGAGTTTCAAAGAGGCGTTTGTGGAGCAGGCGGACATCTTCACAGACCGGCCGTACTTCCCTATAATTGACAAGCTTAGTAAAGGGAAAGGTACAGATGCAGAAAAGGCTATATTGCACCTAACATATTCAAATATCTTAAACATTACACTTCATTTTGATCCTAAAATCTGCCCTTTATCTGCTTCATTCTGTCAGTGTAGGTCTGATCTTCTCTAGTGGACACATGTGGCGTCGCCACGTCAGCAGAGGTGTTTTGCTCTGGCAACACTCAAATACTTTGGTGTGGGGAAGAAAACTCTAGAAAATTCCATCCTGCAGGAGTGTCGCTTTCTCTGTGACTCTATACAGACTGAACGAGGTCAGAGAGCAACATTTTAGTTGCAAACACCATTTTTCCTATCACAAACAAGATTTGCTGTCATTCATTTGTTAAAAAACTACAGAAAATATGAATTATTAATTTTTTTTTCTTTTTAAACTAGCGGACCTAGTGGAAACCCGCAGCTCTGAGAGGGAGGGCTTGTCTACTGATCTGCTGTATGTGCACAGCAATGGCAAGATATAAAGCGGCGAGACGCAGCACTTTAAAACTATCAGAAAACTTACGCTGTCTGCAATGTCGAGAGACCCTCTCGAAAGGGAACTATTCATCTATGTCTTGCTCTGGAGCGTATGCAAATGTATGTGCCCTTGTGACGTCACAAGCTGGGTTTCCATCCAAAGTTGCAAATTTAACTTAATTTGCGCAAAATTTGAATATCGCATAAAACATTTGCGAATAAGCACCGTTTCCACTGAAAGAGAACAAAATTGTCACTTCCTGACAAACTGGCATTAAATTTCCATCTCATTATTCGCATTTACCCTTTTCACACAAGTCAAAAACCACTTCAAGCGAGCGTAAAAACTTTTTTGCGAATTATCGGATTTATTTATTTATTTTGTACAAATTTTGGCATTTCCATCACTTTGATACATCAAAGTGAGCATAAAAACTAAATAAACACAAAATAAATGCTCTGTTTATAAGGAGGTGGACATTTTTAGCTATGAAACTTTCAGGACGTTTTAATGTTACAAAGACCTCTTATATGTCATAAGATCAAGGCAAATTTGATTTCTAACGTCATGACCATAGACTCTATAAAAACATGGATGTAGTGTCCGTGACGTCACCCGTAGGTTTCTGAAAAGCATTTTTGAAGCCCAAAGTGGGCGGAGCCTGCCATCGCCATCTTGGCAGTGCGTCACCGTGCGTCACTCCTGGATAATCGAAAATGGGCAAAGAGGCGGGACGTGGGTGGAGCTGGTTGCTGAAACCACGCCCACCTAGCTCGACGTTGGTGACAGCAGCGGCAATCTACCTGTCACTCAAGTGGCCACACCCTTAATTAGACAGAACTTTAAGGCTTAATATAATTTAAACGGATTAGTTATAAAAAAAATTCACCCACCTCACAGTCATTGTCATGAAGGGCAAAAGTTTTACCAGGCTGTAAACAAATTTTTTTTCTGCTGTAAAGCTGGGCTTTTAACATGGGGGGTCTATGGGATTGACTCCCTTTTGGAGCCAGCCTCTAGCGGCCAGTCGATGAATTGCAGTTTAAGTCACTTCCGTGTTGGTTTCAAGAGAGAGCCCGGAAGGTTGCTGCTTGGTCATGACCCCTTTAAAAACCATAAATAAACAATAATTTAATAATAATAAATAAAAATGAATCATTTAATAATAGTAATAAATAAAACCAAAACTATAAATTTAATTATAAATATTTCAGATTCACATACATTTAATCATTTTATCATTAGATCATTTACAGATCTAAAATAAATTGTTGAGCAAATATGTAACATTCAGCATGTGAACAGAAGTATTTTCTTGTGTTGTCAGACGTTTGGATACCTCTAAATGGTGGCTTTTAAGAAATGTTTGATTGTTTTTCATGTTTTCTGTTGTTAAATCTCATAACATTGCTCTTCTCTTTCGTTGTTGTGTTTCTAGGTTTGTCCTTCAACCCTCAGCATCTTGTGACTGATGCAGTGGCTAATATAATCTGTGGGTTGGTGTTTGGTCACAGGTTTGAGTATGATGACCATAAATTTCATCTAATGCAGGAGTATTTAGATGACGTTTTTCAACTTCCCATCTCAAATTGGGGTCGGGTACCATCTTGTGACTGATGCAGTGGCTAATATAATCTGTGGGTTGGTGTTTGGTCACAGGTTTGAGTATGATGACCATAAATTTCATCTAATGCAGGACGTTTTTCAACTTCCCATCTCAAATTGGGGTCGGGTATGAGATCAGCCTCTTATCACAAAGTTGTACGCAAGACAAACAGACAAAAAAGTAAAATCATAATAATAAAATGTCAATATGAACTAGTGAAACTGAAATTAAATTGACCGGTGCTTTGCTAAAACATCAGTTTCATTCATGTAACTGTAGTTATTAAAAGCATTGCATTGTTTGAACATATGTTTGTCCTTTATTTGTCTCTTTACAGTTATATAATCAGTTTCCCACCCTCATGTCGATGGTGCCAGGAAAACATCAGACGGCATTCGCCAGCATGTCTAAACTTAAGCCCTTCCTGCAGGAGGAAATCATTAAACACAAGGAGGAGAGAGACCCGTCCAACCCCAGAGACTACATCGACTTATCTGGATGAGATTGAGAAGGTAGTGTTGTCCTAAGATGCCCTTGTGTACTTATATTTCTTTAAAATGGCTTTATTGGTAGTCGGGACATGCGTTAGCACCTCCTTTGTTAATATTCATGTCTGCCCTACAGAGAAAGATGTTTTTTTTGCCCCATAATGGTGTAGTTACAGCATCCACATGCAGGGACTTAGTGGACCATGATAACTATCCAAACGTTGACCACTTGTCACCAGTTCCAAATTCGACTTCTGTCCATAGTGAAATTACGGTGACAAATTGCTACAACACACATATTATTTTTTCCACTCGATTTTGTCATAATAACGAGATGTTGTGTCATTTTATGTTTTCTGTACATAAATACAATGTGTGATCAGTGTGTCGAGAGCATACATACATGGTTTGTTTGTGCATCAATAATAATGGATGACTCCTGTATGTCACTGCAATCATCTTTTCCTTAATTATAATCCTCATCCATCCAACTTTTACTAGCGAGACGCTGGTTTGGTTTATCCCTCCAAGAAATGCAGTTTGCATATAATCTGGCCGTAAAGCGTGCAGTGGAATGTTTTGATGTTCCGTTCAGTCTGTATTTCACACATATGCATGAGGGATATGACACCGCTTGTGTTTTAAAGCGAAACACACACTGGAATGAATAATTCACTGAAAACGCAATGTGAGTCTCTATTCTCTTTGCCATCTCTGATGTAATCAGCCTGGTTTTCTTTACATTAGCGCTGTTTTGGACTGATTGTTTGAATGCATTCACTTACTGGATAATTGGACTGAAATCTTTCGCAGAGTTCATCAGGTTAAAATGATCTGATCACAAACAGAGAAGCGAAATCGGGTTATTAAAGAGTAAGAATATAAATTTTTGCCTACCAGGGTTACAGGTGCTTGCACCATTGTTGATGCTCAGTGTGCTAAACTTATCTGTGTGATTTAAATTGTTAATCGCGCAATTTCACATGCTTCAGTACTTTATTCGCGTACATTTTTTTAACGCATTAAAGGGATAGTTCACCCAAAAATGAAAATTTGATGTTTATCTGCTTACCCCCAGGGCATCCAAGATGTAGGCGAGTTTGTTTCTTCAGTAGAACACGAACGAAGATTTTTAACTCCATTTTTAAAACCAAATTAAACCCTGCAGCTCGTGAAGATATATTGATGTGTAAAGACACGAAACGATCGGTCTGTACAAGAAACTGAACAGTATTTATATAGTTTTTTAACTCTGATGCACTGCAATGTCTGCCATGTCTGAACTGTCCTGAGCGCATCCTCGACAGCCAGCGCGTGACACGTCTTCTTCTTCTTCTTGCTTTATGTCAGATCGCAGACTTATAAGTGCATTACCGCCACCTATCTCTCAAATAGACCATTGACACTCTATCTACAATCTCAATTAGGAGTGTCAATGGTCTATTTGAGAGATAGGTGGCAGTAATGCACTTATAAGTCTGCGATCTGACATAAAGCAAGAAGAAGAAGAAGACGCGTCGAGGACGCGCTCAGGACAGTTCAGACATTGCAGTGCCATCAGAGGTAAAAAACGATATAATTATTGTTCAGTTTCTTGCACAGACTGATCGTTTAGTGTCTTTACACATCAATGTATCGTCACGAGCCGCAGGATTAAATTTTGTTTTAGTTTGTGTTGTTTTTTTGACTCTCAAAGCCGTGATTCCCATTCACTTCCATTATAAGACTGACAGACTGCAACGGTTTGAGTTAAAAATCTTCGTTTGTGTTCTACATAAGAAACAAAGTCACCTACATCTTGGATGCCCTGGGGGTAAGCAGATAAACATCAAATTTTCATTTTTGGGTGAACTATCCCTTTAAGGATTTTGAATTAATCGCATACAACATGTTAACATTGACAGCCCTATTATATTTATATATATATATATATATATATATATTATATCTAATAGATATTATAGATAGATATAGATATATATAATTTAAAAAAATATAAAATTAGCTAAATATTTTTGTATATTTTTTGAAAATGGTCTTAAAAATGTGTTTTTTGCTATATTTTGTTTGTGTCTGTGTGTGTGTGTTCCAACATTCCAGTGTAAGGACAGTGAGGCAGAGTTCACTGAGGAAAACCTGATATATTGTGTGGTGGATCTGTTTGGAGCAGGAACAGAAACCACCTCTAATACACTCAGATGGGCTTTACTCTTCATGGTCAAGTACCCAGAAGTACAAGGTGGGAATGTCAGTCAATCAAACATGTGACTTCTGTTGGCTGTCCTCAAAAACTACCATCAGCATGTTATTTGTTGGATATTTCCTGTCAGAGAAAGTCCAGTCTGAGATTGATCAGGTGATTGGACAGATACGCCAACCACTGATGGATGACCGGACAAATCTGCCGTACACCTACGCGGTGCTCCATGAAATTAAGAGGTTCGCCAACATTATTACCTTCACGCCTCCCAGAATGGCCAACAAAGACACGACAGTGGGAGGACGTCTCATCTCGAAGGTCATTTTATTTTTGCGTTATGTACCATACAGCATTTGTGTGGATAAACAAGGTCAGTTATGTGCAACTTAAGAAAATGAATTGATCTATAACTTCTGTTTGGTTATTACAGGGTGTGATGGTGCTGCCGTTGCTTAAGTCAATCCTACAGGATAAGAATGAGTACAGTACTCCGTATGAATTCAATCCTGCTCACTTTCTGGATGAAAATGGCAAATTTTTGAAGAAAGACAATTTCATCCCTTTTTCAATAGGTAGGTCATGTCCATACAGCTGTAGTACGGTGAGTTTACTCTTGAGTTTACTGATGCAGACCCTGATTTCCAGGTAAGAGGTTGTATCCAGGTGAGCAGCTCGCTCGTATGGAGCTCTTCCTCTTTGATGCAGTGCTTCACCTTCCTGCCTCTTGAGGGACGAACGTTGAGTCTGAAAGGAACTATAGGTGTCTCATCTGGTCCTGAACCCTTCCAGATACGTGCTGTGCCTCAATAGTGTAGATTTTAATCACTCAAAAATCAGCTCTGCTCCAGAATCATGTTCAAACACCAGTGTTCATTATATGGTTCTTCTCCCACAGGAACCCACAGCTATGGCTCACAAACATTCATTACTGAAGGGTTGTAATGGGATTTTGATTAGAAATTGATCTGATTTTATCATCTTATTATTTTACTGCTTATATACTGTCTGGGCATGAAAATGTGGAGACATCAATCTTGGAACTCAGTATTCAAGCCTGCCTGACTCTACAATACTATTCAAAAGTTTGGGGTCTGGAAACTGTGGTATGTTGTTGTTGTTGTTTTTCCCAGTGTCTTTTGTTCTCCTTTGGCTCTTCCCACTCATTCTCTCTGGCAGGAAGCTGATTGCCCCAGCTGCACCTGCTTACCAACCAGGAGTGAGGTGGCATAAAAGCAGAGGAGAAACTCTCAGAAGTGGAGAAACCTTTCTCCAGAGCATGATCTGTGACCTGCCCATCCCAGTTTGTTGAATCTATTGTATATTCCTGTGGTTGTGTATGACTGTTTGCATTATTCTATAGTCTAAAGTACTGTTGCTTTACTGTTTGCTTTATACTAGTGATGGGAAACCTATCCTTTCTGAACCTTTTGAGGCTTTCATCAAATTGTGCCGAAAAACGGTTCATTACGCTTCAGCAATGTTTACGCTCTTGTTTTCTGAAGTCAGTCGCTAGTTCCGCCTTCTCGATGACATCACGCGCGTCGTTAAAGACGCGATGAATGGTCGGGAAGCAACGCCCGTGTGGTCCGCATATGGGCCCTACATGGATTTGTCCATGGGTTCCATGTGGGCCCCATCTGAATTAGCCCATATGAATCTCATATGGGGCCTGACTGGGGCTAATGTGGGGCCCAACTGGGCAACACATATAAGACCCATATTGGTCCCACTTATGAAGCACATGTGGGATATACTAGGGCCCAGTATGGGTACTGGACTGGCCCCACATAGTGTATATATGTGTTCTGATTAGGTTTTTTTGAGGCATCTCACCTGGACAGTATAATTATAATTATTTACTACATATATATTGATAAAAGCAACATCAGTATTTCAGTTAGGTAAATGTCAGTTTTCTGCATGAACATTCCACTGTTTATTAATCTACAAACTCACAAAACATGTGTGCAATTTAAAAAATCATACATTAAAATGTTGTACAGGTTAAATAATACTTTATTATCATTTTCTGACACATTTTTTTTTATACTTTTCAAGTTTTTGTAAAATGTTGAACATCAACATTAACATTTTGATAAACCAACAGGGTCATACCATCTTAACAAATGGTCTTATGTAACTAATCTTACATAACATAAAAATTGACAGTTAAGTTAAAGGCTTAATTCACCCAAAAATTTGCTCAATCTCATGTCACTCCAAACTCATAAGAAATTAATTAATTTTCAGAACACAAATTAAATGTTTTTTTTTTTAAATCTGAGTGATTTCTTTTGCTTTATTGAAAGTTCACTTCCCCAAAACTCTGATGCTTCAAAACATTTATAAAGGGATTGTAAAATAAATCCATAAGAATCGAGGGGTTTAATACAAGTCTTCTGAAGAGACATGATCGCATTACATGGCAAACAGATTTAAATTCAGCTTTTATTCACATATAAACATTGATCAGTGAATATATAAAGAAATTCAACGGTACTTGCATGAGAACTTCTCTCGCTTCAAGCAAGCAGGCTTGACTTTCCGTTTATTAAAACTGAATGCTGTAATCATTGTCCGCTGATCAGTGTTTATATGTGCACAAAAGCATAAATTATATCTGTTCATATAAAGTGACTGTCTCTTCAGAAGACTTAGATTAAACAGCTCGATTCAAATGGATTTATTGTATGATCTTTTGAATGAAGATTTGGGAATAGACCAGGGCTGGCGAACTCCGGTCATGGAGAGCTGCAGCCCTGCAGAGTTCAGCTCCAACCCTAATTAAAACTCACCTGCCTAGTAACCGTTCAGACCTTGATTAGCTTGTGCGGCTCTCCAGGACCCGACGTTCACCACCCCTGGAATAGACTTTTAATGGAGGGCAAGACATCTCTCCGATTTCACTAAATTAGAAACACACACACACACACACACACAAAAAACCCAACACAAACTGATAACACTCCTGGAGACGGTCTTTCTCTTGCTGTTCTCTAATCTCTTTCCACCCGTCTGTAGTCCCAGTAAACCACTTGGAGCCTTTTCTGCTTCACATCATTAATCGTAGAATTCTTCCTCAGCCCACCAGTAAAAGCATAAGTTGAATTAATTAATAATTAATTCCCTTATAGAATTCAATGAGTTAATTTCTTAAAGCGGCAACTTCCATGCCACGGGGGGGAAAAAAAATTATTGGGAAAACAAAACACTGTTCAAAACGAAAACAAAAACACTGGAGAAGGGGCACCACTTACTGTTTTTGGTCCAGTATTCTGTCATGATTCGCCTACTGTGGCGGAGACGAAGGGCATTCACATTAAACCGTATTTATTCATCCAAACATCAAACATACAGGCAGGAACTCACACGCAGGTCAAGGGGTTGACGTACATTACCAGACAAAGAACTCAGAACCTGTAACAAAGGAGGCGTAGTGACAACGGAGTTGAGGATCCAAATGCAGGCTTTATTCGTAAATGTGGTCAGACAGGCAGGGTCCAGTACCAGCAAACAATAATATCCCAGGCAAAGACAAAGAGTAATCCGTAAACAGGCAAAGGTCAGGACAGGCAGCAAAACAATCATAAAAACCAGATAAACAGTCCAAGATCCAAAATACGGCAAGGCAAGACGGGCAGGATCACAGAAACTAGGAAACATTACAGGCTAAACAATGACCAGCAAAGTGTTCGAGTGTGTGTGCATCTTTTAAAGTCCTTCTAATGTGAGACAGCTGTGAACTGATGATGAGATCTAATGAGTGACAGGTGATGCAATAGATGATGAGTCCGGCAAAGGATTATGGGGAATGTAGTCCAGGGTGAATGGCAAAAGTCAGGGATGGAGTGCGCACTGGTGGAGCTCATGGGCACTCCAGTTGATGATCGTGACAAGTACCTAAAGTGTACATATTTGTACCAAAAAGGTATAAAAGTGTACCTTTTAAAAAGGTAACGCCCCAGTGACAGCTTTTGTACCTTTATTTCTGAGAGTATTGTAGCAGTGCAATTTTAAATTTAAGTACAGAGTAGAATTTTAATTAGACTATTAATAGAAGAATATGAATTAACATCACATACTTCCTATATGGTTGAAGTTTTTATTTATTTATTTTTACTGGTTTGTGTGTTTTATATTTATATATTAAGACAGATGTTTCATGATTAATGGTTATGGGAAACCAGTAAAAAATATTCTAGGTTCAAAAAAAGTTAATCTCAATCAACATCATCTAACAATATCACAAAATTTAACAACGTCACATTAATTAATACCACAAATAATTTTTGTTAGGTTAGGTTTTATGCACTTTGGTAAAATCTCCCGTTATAATCATTGAAGTAGAGGTCTGCATTCCCGCGGACCCGACCAGATTTTTTGCCTGCGGGATTAAATTCCCGAATAAAACGCTGTAGCGGTCGGTAACTCTGGTGTAATTTGAACGGGAGCAGGCGGTCTAACAATATCCCGTTCCCGACGTCCATTTAGAAACGCATATCTGCGCTTTATTCTTATTGACCACCGGTACAGCTTGCGCTCAGGACTGTTATGTACGCGCTGCACGCATGCTTTAAATGTCACGCGTTTTATTTGCATGATCTGTGCACAGCATGTGCATAACGATGCTCAGAGCAGGCTGTACCTGTGGTAAATATACGACCCGGTAAATATACGGCCCTCAGACAGAACAGGCAGGTTGTCGATGAGGGTGACAGCAGAATAAGGATGGAGCAAAGTGTGGATGCGCTGTCCTTGAAGGACGTTCAACTCGGTTTTGTCTATATCTTGCTTATCTTATAATTTTAAATGAAAGATGTAGTATTTATTTATTTTTCTAATTTTCCAACTGTGTTAACAGAAAAATGTCAAATGAATTTAGTATTTTGACAAGAGAATAAAAATAGCTAATAGGCTATTTTTGTACAACCTATATTTTTATTTATTTTTTTCTCTCTGCCACACTTTTTCCCTATTGTGTTGTCAATATTAAACGAATTGTATCCTGACAAGACGAATAAAAATAAGCATAAAATAAAACATTTTTATTTTCTCTGACGCTTTTTTCCTACTGTGTTGCATAAAATATTAAACGAATTTTGTGTCTTAAGATAATTCATATAAATTCAAGTCAAAGTCAATAAATTCAAGACTCTTGACAAGACGAATAAAATAACACAATTTTGTGCAGACTACACTTTTATTTGTCAGCCTATCTCTCTTTCAGAAGCGGAAATTTAAATGTGAGATTCTGGAAACAAGATCTAAATTTAGCGGGACGGTCTGGTCGGGAAGAAAAGCGGGTGAACATAGGGTGAATATATAGCGGGAGCGGGTGGGTGCGGAATAGAACCTTGCGGGAGCGGGACTAAAAAAACAGTCCCGCGCAGACCTCTACGACGAGGCCGCATGTCCAGCAGACGAGTAGGTCCGCTGGCAAGGGCCGAAGTCGTCCTGCATGGCTTGGATGGGTGGGCAACCTTGGCCTTCCAGCCGTGGGCGGGCAGAGATGCGCTGCCACAGACTAGTCCAGCGCCGTCGACTGTCCTGAGGGCTGAGGAAGAGGAGGCATGTAGGCGGGCCGAGTAGGGGGCGTGCCACGACTTGGTGAGTCGCTGCCGAGCCATTGGTTCAATTTTTATATCACTGCACGAACCAATAATGGCCATGCAGTTCCACTGCGTTATTAAACAAGGCTTCAGTCATCGGAGAAAAAAGAGTTTTCCCCATAGCGTCTTAGCGACGCGGTACGAGTGAAGTATCGATAGCGAACTCATTTTACAATTTGGCATTTATGTGACTTCCACCCTTTATCGCATTTGTTCACATGGGGATTCAAAAGAGAAGAGTTTTTACTTGCTCAGTATTACTTGATCTAATTCACAACTATCTCAATTACAATTAAGTACAAATAATTGTATTTAGTTGTGTTTTAGGCACTAAAACAGTCCAGTACTTTATAGTGAAACACATTTTTATATTGAAATAATGAAGATTTCTGTGCCACCCCAGACTGGTTGCTGGCCTCTCTATGAACCCCACCCATCCTGGCTCTGCCACTGCTGTGGGTTGGTGTTCGGTCACAGGTTTGAGTATGATTTTATCTGATGCATTTGAATAGGGTCAAATATATATTTAATATCGCCATACTTGCCCACTTGATTGATTATATTAAGAATTGCAAAAAAAAAAAATTGTGAGACAAGTTTTATGAATTAAATATTCACTAATTTGCCAGAACATAAATCTGAACAGTTGATAAAGCCAGGTTCAAAATTCTCGTTTCGTTTTGTTGACATATTAGAGTTAAAAGTTTTACAAAGGGGATTTTGGAGATCAAGTAGATCTCCAAAGATCAGAAAAAAAGTCATACAGATTTGGAACAACGTGGGTGAGTAAATTATGACAGATTTTTGATTTTTGGGTGGACTGTCCCTTGGGGTGGAAGTGGACTAATCAAAAACATCTGTTGAGCTAGTAGCACCACCTAGTGGATAAGAGGATTACAGAAAACCAATTTCAAATGTTCATAATGTTTTGGCAATATTACACATTTCACTTTAAGAGTGTCTTCTAAGAGTGATTTGTTGAAAATAAATAAATAAATAAAAATAAGGCCTGTACGAATAATTTTGTTCATTATTCACGCATTTTTATCTGAAATTGTTGCAATTTTCAGTACATTTACTGTAGCTCTCTTACCATATTAAACCTGAAAATGAAAGTATTACCCACTTATTTTCATTCCATGCAAAAATAAATGCCGTTATTTCATTACACAGAGATGAAAGGAAACACTGGATTCTGAATGAACGAAATTTTTTTTTTTTTGCACATTAAACACTCAGGGCATCAGTGTAATTATTATAGTAATGTCAATGCGCATTAAATCCATTTAAGGGATCATATCATGCATACCCTCCAAAACAACTGCTGTTATATAATGAAATAACAGCGCATTTATATGCTATCAAAGCTGGAAGAATACAGACATTCAAGGGCAGCAAATGTAATAAAAATCATTTAGTTCCAGTATATATATATATACATATAAAAAAACCATTCCAAATTCAGGATTCAAGGTTATAGTTAACTAAAACCATTATAAAAAGAAAAAAAGTTAATTGAAATAAAATATAAATAATGGGTTACTTGCATCTGAAATCCAAGAATTTCAGAACATGCCGTTTTTTGCAGCTTAAAGTCCTATTAAATGGGCTTTTGGACTAGAGGATGTTTTCTGTTCTGAAAGTTACAGCATTCAATAAGCTCTTTTCTCTTTTATTTCAAGAAGGAAAATTCAATTCAACATGACTATTATCTGTCTCCAGAATGTCTGCAGTATTCATTTGATGTCAGGTTGGCCACTATCAACATTTATAGATCGATATCAGTCTAAGATAATCGTAAAAGAGGCCACAGGTAATTTTTATCTAATAAAAATCTGTTAAATGTGTACTTGGCTTTTTTTTTTGGTACCTGCAAAGCCTGACATATAAAATACTAGCAAAAAAAAAATCACATTGTTTTGAAACGGAAGAGTTTACTGACTCTTCAGTAAAACAATAAAGACGCTTTTATCCAAAGCGACTTACAAATGAGGGCAATGGAAGCAATCAAAATCAACAAAAGCGCAATAATATGCAAGTGCTATAACAAGTCTCAGTTAGCTTAACGCAGTATACGTAGCGATGTTTTTTTTTTAATTATATAATAAATAAAAAGAAAACATAGAATAGAAAATGAATAGAGCAAATGTTAGAGGCCTTTTTTATAAATAAAACAAATAGATAGAATACAAAAAGATCAGAGAAGCTAGTGTTTTTTATATAGAAAACAAGCAGTAAATCAATAGAGTGCAAGTCTAAAAGGGGCAAGTTTTTTTTAAAGAATAGAATTTGAATAGAGAGTGCTAGAGTTAGTGGGTCAAATAATAATAATAATATTTGATACATCTTTTATGATTAATATAGTGTGCTATAATGAGAATATGGGGTGTAGATTAGTAATCTGGCCCCTTGGTATAAAGGAGAAAAAGTGATGGCCCTTGTCACTATTAAAGTTGCCCAACCCTGACTTGAATCCTTCATGATCTGGATTCAGCAAGGTGCTAGAAACTTTCCCCAGAGATTCTGCTGTGTCATGACATGATAACATCACTGACCATAAATCTGCCGTTCCACCTCAAGCCAAAGATGAGATCTTATGACTGTGGATGTCATTGCAATACAATCAACACTTTGTGGAAGCAGTCTGAGATGACGTATCCTTTCAGACATGGTGCTTAGCCATCAGATCATGGCTAGTCTGTAACCAGGATTATCAGACCAGGCGATGTTTTTCTACACAACTCTTAAAGGTTTTGGGTCAGTCATTTAAAAAAAAATACTTTTATTCAGCAAGGATGCATTAAATTGATCAAAAGTGACATAAAGACATGTATAACATTACAAAAAAAAATGTATTTCAAATAAATACTGTTCTTTTGAACTTTCTATTCATCTAATAATCTTATATCACGGTTTCCACACATATGTTAGGCAGCACACTACTGTTTACAACATTGATAATAATAAGAGATGTTTCTTGAGTAACAAATCAGCATATTAGATTGATTTCTGAAGAATCATGTGACAATGAGTAATGATGCTGAAAATTCAGCTTTACATCACTGCAATAAATTACATTTTAAAATATATTCAAATAGAAAACGGTTATTTTGAATCGTAATACGATTTCACAATATTACTGTTTTTACTGTATTTTTGGTCAAATAAATGCAGCCCTGGTGAGCAGAAGAGGCTAATTTCAAAACATTTAAAAATCTTATTGACCACACTTTTGAAGGGTATATTTAGCTATAGAGGTCTTATAAAAGACTGGAATTCAGGTTGGTATTTGCTGAAAAGAACAACACGGATAACACTGAGTGCATTTAAACTATTTACCCTTTTTTGTGTTCCCTGAGAACCATAAAAACATGGCCTTATTCATCAAACACAAGCAGAACGAATTTGTGAGTAAATCATTTGTACAACCACACTTGCACAACTTGGCTCATTGAATGAAGCTGTTTATGTAAGAACTGATTCATGAACAATTTACACAGAAATTTGTTCTACTGTTGCCATCAATAAGACACGCTGCAAAAAAAGGTATTGCCATGTCATACTAAAATAATGTCAAATCTATTAAAAATTTGTTGCAACTGATGATTTTGCTGTTTTAGCAGAACATTTGACTCACGGCGCCGGGGGAAATCTGACATTTTATTATTTAACAAAGAATGATTAAGCAACACCATAATGACCATGATGATTTATACCTGATTTCACACAATAAATTATATAATTTGTTTATACTTTACTGGTAAAAGTTTTAAATAATTAAAGATTTTATTTTTAAAGATAGTGTACTCACTGAGGCCACATTTATTTGATCAAAAACACAGTAAAAACAATATTATGAGATATTACAATTTAATTTATTCCTGTGATGCAAAGCTGAATTATCAGCCTCGTTACTCCAGTCTTCAGTGTCGCGTGATCCTTCAGAAATCAGTCTAATATGCTGCACATTTTAGCCCCTTTGGTCCCGCGTCTTTAGAAAAGTCCTTGAATGGCCTCTGAGTTTCTGAAACCAAAAACTTCCCAGTCTCACTATTGTGGTCAGTAATGCACTGTTTTCAGCACGTCATAATACATGGCTTTGTTGGTGAAACGAAATTCTTCCAGAGTCCATAAATGGAACAACACCAGGAGAAACACACTGACCTCTTTCTCATTCGCAACATCTTCAGCCATCAGCCACCGCTCAAACACACTGAAGGTAAGATTTAGTCTTCCCTTGATTGTCTGTAGTCATGCAAGCACCTGTGTATCAGGATCAATAATGTTATTTCTTCTATTTAACTATTATTTTTTTCTAGTTTTTATATGATGTGATTTATGTCAAATAATGGAGTACCCTAATATACATGATGATAGGCTACTAAAAAAATAGTTGTAAAGGAAAATATAGGCTCTTTATTAGAAAATGGTTCAGTCTAGGTGAAGGTAATGTCTTACAACCTTTGTACTATGTGCTGTCTCCTGGATGGAGGAGGTATGTTTTCCATAGAGTTCAAAGAACATAGCACTCAATACACACATTGTATATCAATTAAAGGGTTAGTTCACCCAAAAATGAAAATTAGGCTGTTTTTTACTCACCCCCGATGCATCCTAGCTGTATATGACTTTCTTCTTTCAGACGAATCCAGTCGGAGTTATATTAAAAATTGTCTTTGATCTTTCAAGCTCTATCGTTGTACTTAGCGGGTATTGCAGTGCTTCGGTTCAAAAGACGTGAAATAAAAAGCACCTTTCCATAAAAAAAAGTGTCTCACACACACCTCATGTAGCGAATCGATGCGTTTTTGTAAGAAAAATATCTATATTCAAAACGTAATAATCACTTTAATGTAGCTTGCGCCAGCAGTTGTGCACAGAAGCAGTTCCGGGAGCATGACGTATGAGTTCAGCTTTGTGCATGCGCCGGTGAGTCTCGTGAAAACCAACGTTTGTTAACAGGATCAAATTAAGGCAAAGTTTCCTTACTTTAGCAAAGGAAAACCAGTCTCCTCTTGGCTTATATCGAAATCCTCAGACATTCATCTTTACAAATCCTCGTTTTGTACTTCTAATTAGTGACCATTGTTTTGTTTCGATCTCTCCGCTGCGTTTCCGCGTGCGTCACTTCTGAGCGGCGCATGCGCAAAGCTGACCTCATACGTCATCCGCCCGGAGCTGCTTCTGTTTACAACAGTGAGCGCAAGCTAGATTCAAGTGATTATTACGTTTTGAATATGGATATTTTTCTTACAAAAACACATCTATTCACTACAGAAGGCCTTTGTTCACCCCCTGGAGCCGTGTGAGACACTTTTTTTTATGGATGGGCGATTTTTATTTAAGTTCTTTTGGACTGAAGCAATGCAACACCCGCTGAGTGGCATTAAACAGCTTGAAAGATCAAAGACAATTTTTAATATAACTCCGACTGGATTCGTCTGAAAGAAGAAAGTCATATACACCTAGGATGCATCAGGGGTGAGTAAAACACAGCCTAATTTTCATTTTTGGATGAACTAACCCTTTAAGGCAAAAAGATAATGGAAGATAAAGTAGATCAGAACCCACACAGTTGCACACGCATCAAAACTATAACTGCACACTTGTTACCAACTTAATGCAATGGACGGCTATTCAGACCAGTCTTAAAAACTTTGTTTTGTAGATATGCATTTATTAAAGTGATGAAATAATGGCAGTAGGCTACTTATTTTTTGTCAATGAAGCATCCGATGCAGACGCTCGAGCGATACTGCAAATGAACGTGACTAATTCTTCATTCTAATCTAATTGGTAACTGGTAAAAATTCACTCTGTAATTGCTTTATGGCAGATACTGTTGATACGCTGATTATGTAATTATGTTTATCAAGTTTTGTGATCTATTTGTGATATGATCAGATGCGGGGGGCCCCACCAGGCGACAATAATCGACCTTTGTGCGCTCTAATTCCGATAGAAGCTAGAAGCTCGAGCACATAATGCACACGTTATATATCATCACGGTGACAAGATAACCAAGGAATACAAAAGACAACAAGACAGATAAAAGAGCCAAATGATCCAAACCTGCATCATAATTGCACACCTGTTAGCAGCTTAATACTAGCCTATTCTGACTAGTTTTAACAGTTTTAATAACTTTTTAAACTAAAAAAAAAACTTGAAAATTTGTTGTTTTATGTTGCTGATGTTGTATGTATTATTGTGATATGTAAATATTTCTAAATTCCGTGGGACACGTTCAGCTGTCTGCTGCTATAGTAACCAACAGGTCAGGTGAAAATCAGAAACATTCGAAAAGAAACATTTTTTTATGTATTTAAAATTTGTGATATGTAAATACTTATTAATTCCGCTGTTGTTTTAGTAACCAACGCGACTTCTTATTAGCGTCGGGTGAAAATCGGAACGGCTCAAAGCACGGTAATGAGTGGGTCGAACTAATTCCGGTTTAGAGGAGTACTCCCCTCAAATAGAAAAACGGTATTTTTTTTATAGTTCGTTTATTTTATTTTTATCAAGTCAATGTGTTTTTTTTTTTTTTTATTGAAGAAGTGATTGAACATTAGAATACATTTTAAAAATGTAGTCCACATATACAAGAAAGAAAAGCAATCTTAATCTGCACGACAGCATTTAAGAGAAGAAAAATGGAAAAAGAAAACAAAAATGAAGTCAAGGTGGTCTGTTTAATGCAACCTCACCTCGGACGTCATAGATTACATGTTTATACCAAAACGAATCAAGTAGCGACTAGCGAAGCGAATCGGCGCTTGAAAGTGAATTGTGTTGTTTTTAGATGCTTCGGTAAAACCCAAAGAAGAAAGAGAAGAAGAAGAGAAGCTTTGGTGTTGTTAATATCTCTAGGTATCAGACACTGCAGACCATTTACAGTTCATATGTTATAAATTGTCATGTTTTCTTCAGGTTTACTGATGATATTTGGAAACAAACTCTGGGTAAGTAGTAACCTTTCCCCTTCATTTGATATTTTGCATGTCCTTTGCAATAGCATATTGTGGAGTATAAAACAATACAAAACTTTTGTGGCTATGCCTAGCCAATGTGTTCATATAGTGACCCTGAAAGTGTTTGGACACTTGAGATGTGCTTAAAATGTCTGAATGTTATCGTATTATATAACAATACAAGCAGATCTAAATAAATAAAAGTGTCCTAAAAGCGCATTAAAGTTTATGAAATTCTAGTGAAATATGTTTGTAGTTAATGTGATGTACACCTATGAGAACTGACTTCATATATATATATATACAATATTGCACTTTCAAGTCAAGTCAAGTTGAGTAGCTCATGCAGCATTTGAACGTACAGATGATTTCTTTAATATTATATCTGATGCACTGTCATTCAGACATGTGTGGTCAAATAGAGATTAATTATCTCTAAAACTGTGTATATAAGTACCCTTCATGTGTGTAACCTGTCTCTTGTCTCACTAAGCATGGCGTCAGTGTTGTCACAGCTGATGGGTCAGTGGATGGATGTTCAGGGTCTCCTGATATTTCTGTGTGTGCTTCTGCTGGTGAAACACCTGCGATATGTTCTTACAAACAACATGCCGCCAGGACCCTTCCCTCTGCCTTTGGTTGGAAATGTACTGAATATAGGCTTTACTGATCCAATGGAGGTTTTTCCGAAGGTAAGTTGTATGAAGAGCAGTAATGATTTGACTACTACAGTTGTGTACTTTACAAGATAACAACATCTTGATAGATTGCTGAGAGGTATGGAGATGTGAGCACACTGTATCTGGGAAACAATCCATGCATCCTGCTCACTGGATACGAGAGTTTCAAAGAGGCGTTTGTGGAGCAGGCGGACATCTTCACAGACCGGCCGTACTTCCCTATAGTTGACAAGCTCAGTAAAGGGAAAGGTACAGATGCAGAAAAAGCTATATTGCAGCAATCAGATTCAATACTGGCAAAATCTGAAATCATTTTCGTTCTAATATTGACCTTTGCCCACTTCATTCTGTCTGTGTAGGTTTGATTATGTCCAGCGGACACATGTGGCGTCAGCAGAGGCGTTTTGCTCTGGCAACTCTCAAATACTTTGGTGTGGGGAAGAAAACTCTAGAAAACTTCATCCTGCAGGAGTGTCGCTTTCTCTGTGACTCTATACAGACTGAACGAGGTCAGTGAGCAACATTTTAGGGGTAAACACCATTTCTTCTCCTTCACAAACAAGATTGTTGTAATTCTTTTACCAAAACTCCAGTGAAATGTTTCAAGACCAGGGAGTGACATTTTCAGTGTCACAATCATGTCTTGAAGGGCCGTATGTACATACTGTCCTCTACAGGCCGCCATCTGCAAGTGCAAGTGTCCTTTGAAGGTCAAATATCTGGGAAACCACATGAGAGCTCATCTTTCTGAATTTTTCTCTTTTCATTTAAATAAATATACAGTGAGATTCAAAGCTTGAAAGTGAATTGTGTTGTTTTTAGATGCTTCGGTAAAACCCAAAGAAGAAAGAGAAGAAGAAGAGAAGCTTTGGTGTTGTTAATATCTCTAGGTATCAGACACTGCAGACCATTTACAGTTCATATGTTATAAATTGTCATGTTTTCTTCAGGTTTACTGATGATATTTGGAAACAAACTCTGGGTAAGTAGTCCTTCATTTGCTTCATTTGATATTTTGCATGTCCTTTGCAATAGCATATTGTGGAGTATAAAACAATACATGGCTATGCCGGCTATGCCTAGCCAATGTGTTCATATAGTGACCCTGAAAGTGTTTGGACACTTGAGATGTGCTTAAAATGTCTGAATGTTATCGTATTATATAACAATACAAGCAGATCTAAATAAATAAAAGTGTCCTAAAAGCGCATTAAAGTTTATGAAATTCTAGTGAAATATGTTTGTAGTTAATGTGATGTACACCTATGAGAACTGACTTCATATATATATATATACAATATTGCACTTTCAAGTCAAGTCAAGTTGAGTAGCTCATGCAGCATTTGAACGTACAGATGATTTCTTTAATATTATATCTGATGCACTGTCATTCAGACATGTGTGGTCAAATAGAGATTAATTATCTCTAAAACTGTGTATATAAGTACCCTTCATGTGTGTAACCTGTCTCTTGTCTCACTAAGCATGGCGTCAGTGTTGTCACAGCTGATGGGTCAGTGGATGGATGTTCAGGGTCTCCTGATATTTCTGTGTGTGCTTCTGCTGGTGAAACACCTGCGATATGTTCTTACAAACAACATGCCGCCAGGACCCTTCCCTCTGCCTTTGGTTGGAAATGTACTGAATATAGGCTTTACTGATCCAATGGAGGTTTTTCCGAAGGTAAGTTGTATGAAGAGCAGTAATGATTTGACTACTACAGTTGTGTACTTTACAAGATAACAACATCTTGATAGATTGCTGAGAGGTATGGAGATGTGAGCACACTGTATCTGGGAAACAATCCATGCATCCTGCTCACTGGATACGAGAGTTTCAAAGAGGCGTTTGTGGAGCAGGCGGACATCTTCACAGACCGGCCATACTTCCCTGTGAATGACAAGATCTGTAAAGGGCAAGGTAGAGGGACACAGTACATACACCAAACACAATAACACCATTTGTACTTTAAAATGGTCAGAAATATGACTGTTGATAACATTGGTAAAACAGTTGGCAACCACAAACTTCTTTCTTAATTCTGCTTTCATTCAAGATGTTAATATGGATTCGCATTTCAGACACAGCTAATTTGTTTATTTTTGCTCTATTAATAAAATAGTTTGAATATCAATTGTGAACTGTTCCAGTGCTGTTGGTAAAATTACCTTTTGCAATGGCTACAATAACAAGCAACATCAATAACAATCTGTAACGTTACGGTGATTCTGGATTTCTAATGTAACATGAGAAAATTTAATTTTCCTGTCTTTTCACAATTCAAACCATCCATATATTGAAACCATGCTCTGTAAAATGTTTCACTTAGAAATGTATGGAAGACACCCACATTCACCAACACAACTGACCACATTTACATGCCAACATTTGGTGTTCATAAACTTGGTGTAGGACCTTTAAGGTTTGTTTGACATTTAAAGGTTTGTGTGACGGATTTGATTTGTCACTGCCTGAGTGTAATGCAGCTTTGCAAAGATATGCAAAAATTAAAAAAATAATTATCCTTTTATATGTAGGTCTGATCTTCTCTAGTGGACACATGTGGCGTCATCAGAGGCGCTTTGCTCTGGCAACACTTAAGTACTTTGGTGTTGGCAAGAAAACTCTAGAAAACTCCATCCTGCAGGAGTGTTGCTTTGTCTGTAGTGCTTTGCAAACCAAGCAAGGTTAGTGAACACCATTTCTGTCACTTCATATATCTCAACAGGCTTCGAGTTCATTCTGTGCTCTACAGGCAATGATTTGAAAGTAGTTCAAAGTAGTTTGCAGCCTTAACCATTCTTTCTCTCTTTTGCTTTCCAAGGTTTGCCATTCAACCCTCATCACCTCTTGACCTACGCAGTGGGCAATATAATATGCAGCCTGGTTTTTGGCTACAAGTTTGAGTATGACAACCATCATTTTCATGAGCTGTTGCAGTATTCAGATGAAACCTTTAAGCTGCCCATCAATATCTGGGGTCGGGTATGGGACCAGATTTACTGTAATGGACCCTTTTCACTGTAATGATAATGCATTCCCACAGTTATTAAAGGGATACAGAAAAAATGAAAATTCTGATATTTACTTATCCTTAAGTTGTTCCAAACCTGGAAGAGTTTTTCTTCTCTTGAACGTGAAAGATATTTTGAAGAATGTGGGTAATCAAACAGTTTCTGGGCGGACATCTTCACAGGCCAGCCGTACTTCCCTGTGAATGACAAGATCTGTAAAGGTAGAAACCCATTGGCTTCCATAGTATTTTATTTTTCCATACTATGGAAGCCAATGGGGATCAACAACTGTTGAATTGAATTGAATTGAAATTTATTTGACAATTTAGAAACTGTACAAAATAACAAGTATCCCATACACTTAAAAACAAAACTGTCGAGGATAAAAACACAATGAAGTCATTGGCTTATTTCCATTGCGGCCCTCGACGTTAATATAAAAGGTAAGGCTATGTACAGAAGA
Organism: Sinocyclocheilus anshuiensis; assembly: GCF_001515605.1. NCBI lineage: Eukaryota > Metazoa > Chordata > Actinopteri > Cypriniformes > Cyprinidae > Sinocyclocheilus > Sinocyclocheilus anshuiensis. The sequence continues at coordinate 1,611,192 of NW_015544250.1, read as the reverse complement.
GACAGAGCAAGAGTATCTCCTAATCAAATACTAATTAAAAAAAATAGTAAAGATAATTCACAATTTAAACAAATACAATCACTATTGACAATAAACACATCACAAAGCAAGCTAACTAACATCGCCAAACAGCCATCTTTTTACCAATCTTTTAAAACTCCCAAAATCTTTTACTCCCTTTATTGACACTGGTAATTTATTCCATGCAACAGCACTAGCGTATAAAAACATATTTTTCCCCACCAAACTTTTAAATTTACATGGACAAATATTAAGATTCCTACCCCTAGTATCATAGGAATGCTGTTGTCTCACCATATAAAAATAATTTTCTAAATAGCTTGGAACCACATTATTAACAATTCTATGCATCGTACCCAATAAAAAAAAAAACACCCTTTTTTCCACAGTCAATAAACCCAACTCCTTAAATTTCATTATGCAAAAGTGTTCGAGAATGCACTTTTAAAAGTATTCTAACTAATTTGTTTTGAGCCTTTTGCAATTTCTTTCATACCTTGGGAACAACTACTATACCAAAAGGAGGTAGCATAATCAAAATGGGGTTGAATCAAGGCACCTGCCAACAATTTTAAGGAATGAACATCCAATAAATCGACTTGCCTCGCTAAAAACCTAATTTTACCACATATTTTTGTAAATATCTTTCTAGCCATAAAATCACCTGTTAATTTATTATCTATTAAACAACCCAAATAATTTACTACACTTTTTGCCTCTATTGCCATATCGTTGATCTTAATCAAAAAAGTATCATCCTTATTTAATTTCATTTTTGATGCAAAGAGAATGGCCTCAGTTTTTACCTGCATGTAGGGAAAGTTTATTATCTAAAAACTATTTAGACATCACTTGTAGTTGCAACATCATATTTTCCTCTAGGACCCCCTTATCCTGGTGAAACACTAAAACTGCTGCATCATCAGCATAAAGAAAAAGTTCCTCTGAACATGCTGCTTTAAAGGGTTAGTTCACCCAAAAATGAAAATCATCACCTTTCTCACCCTCAAGTCATCCTAGGTGTATATGACTTTCTTTCAGACGAATCCAGTCGGAGTTATATTAAAAATGTTCTTTGATCTTTCAAACTGTTTAATGCCACTCAGCGGGTGTTGCATGCATCAGTCCAAAAGAAGTTAAATAAAAAGTGCCCATCCATAAAAAAAGTGTCTCACATGGCTCCGGGGGGTGAACAAAGGCCTCCTGTAGCGAATCGATGCATTTTTGTAAGAAAAATATCCATATTCAAAACGTAATAATCACTTTAATCTAGCTTGCGCCAACAGTTGTACATGGAAGCAGCTCCGGGCGGATGACGTATGAGTTCAGCGTTGCGCATGCGCCGGTGAGTCTCGTGAAAACCAACGTTTGTTAACAGGAGCAAACGAAGCAAAGTTTCCTTACTTTAGCAAAGGAAAACCAGTCTCCTCTTGGCTTTTATCGAAATCCTCCGACATTCTTCTTTACAAATCCTCGTTTTGTACTTCTAATAAGTGACCGTTGTTTTGTTTTGATCTCTCCCCTGCGCTTCCGCGTGCGTCACTTCTGAGCGGCGCATGCGCAAAGCTGACCTCATACGTCAAAAAAATTAAATACTAATAAAATACTCCCTTGAGAACTCTACAATTAATAAATAAAGGATTAGACAATATACACTTAATGTCAACCCTCTGGCTTCTATCATCAAGGTAGGACTGAACCCACCTAAGAGATTTCTCATCAAACCCAACTGCCTTTAACTTGTACAATAAAATTGTTTTCTACGGTGTCAAATGCCTTCTGAAGGTCCAACATAACCATCCCACAAAATTTGCTATTGTCAACCGCTTTCCTGTTTGGTTACCCACGTTCTTCAAAATATCTTCTTTGTTTAACAGAAGAAACAAACTTATTTGCAATTATTTAAGCTAATATAACAGTTTTTCATACCTTGGCATTCAAATTTAGAAAACTAGTTAACACTGCTGTGTGAGTGTTCATAATACAATAGCTAAAGAAGCGATTACAAATTTTACGTCTTTCTCACTTCTGACCAACGTAATTGATCTCTTGATATTTTCCCCCCGTTTTGTTAAGACGTAGAAACACTGTTATGGATTTGTTTCTGTTGGTGTTGAGAAAATGGGAATGCAAAAATTAAATTTGTTGTGTTTTCCATTCACCACTATTGAGGTTTACCCATCTATGATGACTTCCACTTCTGAGAACTCCAGAAATGTGAAAAGTGTTCTTAAAAAAAAAAGGCATGCTGTAGTTGCTGAATGTCAAAACTGTAATTTATAAAGGCATATCTTGCTTTAAGGTCAACATGAATCTTTTTGCAATCCATTTGCATCTTACAAAGACAAATGCTTGTTTTTGGAATAACATGCACTAATACATGCAGATAACCAGGAACATGCATTTAAATAAGTAATTATGATCCATTTTGATTTTATGTTGACTATTGAGTGAGATCAGTGATATTAGAATAGTTTGCTCAGGTTGGCCATTTCAAAACATGCACTACATTTTAGTTAATTTTAGTAGTTTAAATGAAAAAACACAAGGATCCTGCAAAGATTTGTAACATACTAATGACCAAATATGTTTGTCCCTCAACAGTTGTATAACACATTTCCTGCTCTGATGTCCTTGCTGCCAGGAAAGCACCAGACTGCATTTGCCAACCTTTCCAAGCTTAAGCTCTTTTCTAAGGAGGAAATCAGGAAGCACAAAGAGGACAGAAACCCCTCTAGTCCTAGAGACTACATTGACTGTTATCTGGATGAAATTGAGAACGTAACTGATTTTAGCACATCCAGGCTTTTCTTGTTTTTGTTTTTTTTTTGTTCACATTAACTAGCTGGTAATTCAAGCATTTCAAATGAAATCAAGTGAACGCAGAGCAATCATTTGTGCCCAAAACATGCCCCACATTTTTACTTTCCATTTACCTCTTTGCAGGTTCTCTCTACTGTAGCCATCTTTGTGTTTAACCCTTCTTTCTGTCCATGATTGTATCCTCTTCCTCATCTTTCCATTGTTCCCAGTGTAAGGACAGTGAGGCGGAATTCACAGAGGAAAATCTGATACACTGTGTGTTGGATCTGTTTGGAGCAGGAACAGAAAGCACTGCTAAATCACTCAGCTGGGCTTTACTCTACATGGCCAAGTATCCAGAAGTGCAAGGTGGGCTGCTCCACTCCTATTACAGTCTACTTGTTAGGCAAATGTGTATATGCATGTCCACCTACTCTGCACATTCACTTTATGTAGAAAAAGTCCATTCTGAGATCGATCAGGTGATTGGACAGACACGTCAGCCATTAATGGAAGACAGGGCACATCTGCCGTACACCTACGCTGTGATGCATGAGATTCAGAGGTTCGCAAATGTTCTTGCTTTCATTCCGCCGAGAGTTGCCAGCAAAGACACCACAGTAGCCGGATGTCTCATACCAAAGGTAAGTCGTGAAATAATGTTTGCAGCATCTAGGTCATATTTCTACGAGAAATCAAAAGGAAAAAAATAAATGTGTGTATGTGTGTGTATATATATATATATATATATATATATATATATTATATTCTTTCAGTAAACAAACCTTTTGTTTAATTCTTATGTTTTGTCCTATGGCAGGGTGTGATGGTGCTGCCAATGCTGAAGCCAATCCTGGAGGACAAGAATGAATATCGCACTCCGTATGAATTCAATCCTGCTCAATTTCTGGATGGAAATGGCAAATTTTTGAAGAGAGAAAATTTCATTCCCTTTTCAATAGGTAGGTAATGATGAGGAACTAAAACAAATAAATTCACACAAACATACACTGCAAACTTAAACAACATACCGTTTAAAAGGTTGCGTTTGGTAATTTTTTTATTATTATTTTTTATTATTATCTTATGCTCACCAAGGCTGCATTTATTGAAATACAGTAAAAACAGTAATATTGTGAAATATTATTACAATTTAAAATAGCTGTTTTCTAAAAAAAATATTTTCAAATGTAATTTATTCTTGTGATGCAAAGCTGAATTTTCAACAATCGCTACTCCAGTCTTCAGTGTCACATGATCCTTCAGAAATCATTCTAATATGCTGATTTGCTGCTCAAGAAACATTTCTTATTATTATCAACAGTTGTGCTGCTTAATATTTTTGTGGAAACTGTGATACATTTTTTTTTTCTTTGGTGATTTTAAAATTCTAAAGAACAACATTTATTTGAATAAGACATCTTTTGTAACATTATAATTGTCTTTAGTGTCACTGTTAATGCACAATTTAATGCATCCTTGCTGAATGGAAGTATTAATTTCTTTCAATAATATCTTACTGACCCCAGACTTTTGAATTGCGGTATATATAAACGATTAAAACGTCTAATTTTAGCATACACTCGTTAACTCAATCAAATAGTGAACAGGTTTACTGATGCAGACCCTGATTTCCAGGTAAGAGGATGTGTCCAGGTGAGCAGCTCGCTCCTATGGAGCTCTTCCTCTTCTTTATCTCTCTGATGCAGCATTTTACCTTCCTGCCACCTGAGGGAGAAACACTGAGTCTCAAAAGGACAGTTGCCATCGCTTCTGCTCCTGAACCCTTCCACATTCGTGCTGTGCCTCGATAGTGCCACACGATTGAAATCTAAAATAAAAAAATCTCCACACTGCTGAAGCACAAATAAACATTTGTTTCTTTTTTGTAACATAAAACGCACATAGTATGAAAGATATGGCAATGGCATTTTATTTTCATTTAATACACAAGGTTTATTTTCTTTGCCCATGATTGATAATATATCCTGCATAATTAATTTGGAGAATGTTAGTTGTGGCTGAAATTAAAGGCAGCTGAATTGCTGTACAATCAATCAGTCAGCCAGTCAAATGGCTGTTTAGGATGCAAAGCATCTTTCTGCCTTGATGGCAACCAAAAGTAGCTATATATTCGGATACCTTATAACATAAATCACATATTTAATCATATTAGTAGATGATATACCTGTATGTGGACTTTAAAAGCATGAATTGGACTTTTATTTTCTGCAGTCTTTGGCTTCACACCTCAGAATAATTGTTTGTGAAGGGTTTGAGTGCTTGTATGTTGATGTGGCGCCACCAGCTTTGTCATGACATCATTTCCCTATGACTGCTGAGTCATTGGTCACATGGCATTTAAGACTCAGGTGGTTGGTTAAAAACGTCTTTTCTGGGCAGCTGAGAAACTGCCATCAAAATGAGTCAGTCAAGCTCTGCGTTATGCAGTCAGATATCTTTTTTCTATTTTAAAAACCAATGTATTAATGGATTTTTTTTATCCAAAGTAATTCATTCATATTCTTACACAGGTGCTCTAGTTTCACATCTCCTGCACTCTGCGGTTGTCTCGGATAATAAAATAACCTTCACTTAAATCAGTATTTTATGTCTGTGTATTTATTTGATAATTGTCCTTGTTCTATTGTTTCAGCTCACACTATGCCTTGTAATAAGTCAGCCATCAACAACTGCTGTAAAGTCGGCCGTTTCCCATCTTTAAGAGTGAAGTCGGACGACTGCAGCAAAGTGAAGTGCTCCGTACCTGTTCGCAAGAATCCTTGCAGCTGTGTGACATGCTGTGGCCGTGAGGCTGTTGTCGTGCAGGATGACTGTAAATACAGTGGAGCGTGTGGAAAGCAGGTGTACGGCTGCGTCAAGCCGGTTTGTCAGCACAACCCTTGCTGCAACCTGACATCATGTCATGATCATGCGGTCAAGAGCCTCATCCAGGATGACTGTGAATCCTGGAGACGTTGTGGAAATGAAGAGTTTGTCTCATTCCCTGTCAATAAGTGGAAGTGCGCGTGCTGCACACCGGGTTGTGATCAACTGCCATTGCAACTGACTGACAGAAAGCTGTGATTATGTTGGACTGTGAGGATTCAGTCCTCAGGTTCTTCTGTCTAGAATTGAAATTAATCTTTTAATGAAGCTGGAAAAATGAGGCCAAAAGTACAAAGAAATAACAAGTGAAAAATAAAACCTTTTAAAAGTATGCACACGTGAGTGGATTATTTCTGTAGGCTACTACTAAACATGCAAACAAACAAATATAGACATCCAGCACAGAATGCAGTACTGATCAAGATTTGCACATTTTAAATGGTAAGATTTTAAAATAAATTATAAATAAACCCAGGACTGAAGTAATCTATAAAACAAAATGTAAATGAATTTGTATGCAGTCTTTTTGATCTGAATGAGCTTTATTAGTTTAATATTTGAAAACAACCCCTAAAAACCACATTAGAAAAACATTAATACCACCTCGAAAACACTGTTTATACTGTACCTCACAGAACTTTCCAGATCCATGTTTAATGAGTTATTCGTGTCAGATATCAGCTAAATATCAACAGGACATTCACTATTAACTCTTTAAAATGATTGTAGTAATTTGTGTATTTTTTAGGCGTTGGTGCGATCATTTGTCTTCGTGAAGTTGTGAGGCTGTCGAATGGCAGCTGAATATATGCATACATCTGTTGACAAAAGTTGATGTATTTTATTAATACTTACATTTATTAGTTATACATTTATTTATCAATTATTAGTCACACTGAAAAAAATGTTTCATTCATCCAATTAAAAAAAATGACGGTAATGATTCACATCTATATTTTTTTACTTGAGCCAATGAAAAATAAATAACTTTCCCTAGAAAATATAGAGGAGAATCATTAACCCTAAATTTTTTTAATTGGATGAATGAATTTTTTTTTTCAGTTCACTATCTATCTATCTATCTATCTATCTATCTATCTATCTATCTATCTATCTATCTATCTATCTGCATAGGCCTATACAAAGTCAATGGCAATGGTGTGCGTCAGTTCAGTATTATTGTGTTGTCGACCTCTGGCGGGCAGTCAGTGAATGTCATCTGTTTAAAGTATGATTTTTACCTCAATATTTAAATAGTAGACATGTTTATTAGCATGTTACAGTTTACCTAAAGTTTGTACACACATTATATAAAAATAGTAGAGTTAGAACTATAAAATTAAATTACACAAACTAACTGGAAGGAATAATGGAAGCACTGTATGTAGTGAAACACACCAACACACACACACACACACACACACACACACACACACACAATGAATGTAAAATTGTTGCATTTAAGCATATAGTCCAAACTGGTGTGTCTTTATTTGATAATCATCCTTGTCCTGCTTATTACAAGTTGCTTATCGCAAACTAAACTCCGCCAGAGTGATCCAAGAGCCTGTTTGGCATTTATTATAGGGTCATTTCACCAGGTTGCTTGACGATACCTTTTTATCCCCTTCAGAGCCGATCCTAGACTTCTGGGGGCCCTACACAAAACTGTGTCGGCGGGGGGCGGGGGTGGGGGGGCAACTCCTTTTTTTAGTCTGGAGCAAGACTGTACGACATTCACGTCACATGATTTGACAGATTTTTACGTAGAAAGGGCGACAGCGCACCGCATTAAAAGAAATGATCATTCATGTTTTCATAACCACTGTCCAAATTAAAAAACGAAACTAGAATGAAAGTTTTGTTTTGGGGGCCCTACGCCACTTGCGTATTTTACGTAGGCCTATAGGGAGGATCGGCTCTGATCCCCTTATTTATAATTAACTTTAAGCAAAACACTGTTCATTTTCCGTTTAGATTGACAAAATAAAATGCATCAGTAAAACTTAAGTGCAATGTTTTGCTCTTTCTGGTCAGATTTGTTTACCGCAAGTACAGGTCCGTTTATTATGGGGGAAAAAAGGTAGTTTTAACTATACAGAAATAAACCATTCACTCATGTTTTCTTTTAATGCTTTTATTTTTCATTTGAGATTTCTTTATACTTGGAGTTTCAATTTCCAGCTTCATTAAAAGATTAATCTCAATTCTTGACAGAAGAACCTGAGGACTGAATCCTCACAGTCCAACATAATCACAGCTTTCTGTCAGTCAGTTGCAATGGCAGTTGATCACAACCCGGTGTGCAGCACGCGCACTTCCACTTATTGACAGGGAATGAGACAAACTCTTCATTTCCACAACGTCTCCAGGATTCACAGTCATCCTGGATGACGCTCTTGACCGCATGATCATGGCATGATGTCAGGTTGCAGCAAGGGTTGTGCTGACAAACCGGCTTGACGCAGCCGTACACCTGCTTTCCACACGCTCCACTGTATTTACAGTCATCCTGCACGACAACAGCCTCACGGCCACAGCATGTCACACAGCTGCAAGGATTCTTGCGAACAGGTACGGAGCACTTCACTTTGCTGCAGTCGTCCGACTTCACTCTTAAAGATGGGAAACGGCCGACTTTACAGCAGTTGTTGATGGCTGACTTATTACAAGGCGTAGTGTGAGCTGAAACAATAGAAAAGAGAGATCGTGAGAGGATGAATGGCAAGAAAAAAAAACAGTTTTTTGAATGCAATGATTATCTTTAAAAAAGTAATACATGACAAATTAAATACTTACATGTGTTCAGTCCTTTTCAGTCTTGATTTATTGTACTCTAAGCAAGTCTTGCTATAGCAGCTCTTCTCTCGCTCTGATGTTTCTCTCCTCAGCAGCCCGGTATATATTCACATCTTCATCTCCACCCCGTCCACAGCTCAGAGCTCAGGAATGTGAGGAATTCTTCATTGCATGGGAGGGAGACTTTAGTGTTCATCATGAGTCTCACTGATTTCATTTTCAATACAGCATTACATAGAGGAAAGTGTCATTTTTGCTCACAATGGAAAGGATTTTAAAAGCAGTTTAATGAGCAGCACATATTGAATCTTATTATTATGCATGGTTAATGCAGTGCCAAAGCATGTTCATTTAATCACTTCAATGATTAATTTTTCACACTATATATGAAAAAAGTTATATACATACTATTGTTTTTTTTTCTAGTATGTGGAAAAAAACTAAAACTAATTTCTGAATAACATCAGTCTTCAGACTGTACACTGTTTTAAAATTTTTTTTACAAGAAAGTATTATTTATTTTTTCTCACAAGTCTGAGTTTTCGCTCCCAATTCTGACGTTTTTTCCCAGAATTGCAAGAAAAAAAAATCTGAATTGTGAGATATCAACTCAGAATTGCCTTATTCTTATTCTTATCCTGAAATGGACTTCCACTGAAGAAAAATCTGAATTGTGAGATATAAATTCGCAGTTGTGAGGAAACTTTTCTGTTTCTTTTTAATTATTTGTTCAATTTCCTTGCAATTTCTAAGTGAAAATTGTTTTTACACCATTGTTTTTCCAGTGTAGTCATTCTATTATGTTGGATCCACACAATTCATACACACGTCCTCATAGTCACACTTTTCCACACACAGACATCAAGCTCGTCTATTTTATCTTTATTCTGCACAGTTGCTGCTTTTCTGCAATGTTGTATCTTGTTTTTGTTTGTGCCATAAAGGGGTTTTATAAAACCTACTGAGTGATAAAATCCGCTTTATATCATACTTGTCAGAGTAAATCGAGATGCAATTTGGTTAATCTGTCTGATTAATTATCCTAGATGACAAATGAGGTGTATTATTACTTGTTAAACCTCCTTTCCCATTATCGCTAAAATGACTCACTTTTTCACTTAAGCTACAGACTGTAAAATCTAATGCTAAATGCAGCAAGTAAAACAAAATTATGTAACACTATAAAGAATGCACTGCTGTATTTAAGTTTAAATGAGTGAGACTCATTCTAAACACTGAACCTGCCCTCTCATGAAAAATAAAATTCTTGAGCTCTGAGCTGTGGACGGGGTGGAGATGAAGATGTGAATATACACCGGGCTGCTGAGGAGAGAAACATCAGAGGAAAAGAAGAGTGGCTTCCAGCAAGACTGAGTACAAAAACACAGAGACGCAAATCATTATTCAAACTCCATCAGGAAAAAGGACTGAAAACATGTAAGTATTCAACTCCACTCAAGATAATCATTGCATTCAAAAAACGTTTTTTTTTCTTGCCATACGTCCTCTCACGGTCTCTCTTTTCTATTGATTCAGCTCACACTATGCCTTGTAATAAGTCAGCCATCAACAACTGCTGCAAAGTCGGCCGTTTCCCATCTTTAAGAGTGAAGGCGGACGACTGCAGCAAAGTGAAGTGCTCCGTACCTGTTCGCAAGAATCCTTGCAGCTGTGTGACATGCTGTGGCCGTGAGGCTGTTGTCGTGCAGGATGACTGTAAATACAGTGGAGCGTGTGGAAAGCAGGTGTACGGCTGCGTCAAGCCGGTTTGTCAGCACAACCCTTGCTGCAACCTGACATCATGTCATGATCATGCGGTCAAGAGCCTCATCCAGGATGACTGTGAATCCTGGAGACGTTGTGGAAATGAAGAGTTTGTCTCATTCCCTGTCAATAAGTGGAAGTGCGCGTGCTGCACACCGGGTTGTGATCAACTGCCATTGCAACTGACTGACAGAAAGCTGTGATTATGTTGGACTGTGAGGATTCAGTCCTCAGGTTCTTCTGTCTAGAATTGAAATGAATCTTTTAATGAAGCTGGAAAAACGAGGCCAAAAGTACAAAGAAAAATAAAAACTTTTGAAAGTATGCACAGTGGATGTGAGTGGATTATTTCTGTAGTATTAAACATGCAAACATACAAATATAGACATCCAGCACAGAATGCAGTACTGATCAAGATTTTCACATTTTAAATGGTAAGATTTTAAAATAAATGATATATAAACCCAGGACTGAAATAATATATAAAACAAAAGTAAATTAATCTGTATGTAGTCTTTTTGATCTGAATGAACTTGATTTAAAAAAACAAAAACAAAAAAACAACCACCACATTAGATAAACATTTAACCTTATAATGCTTGTACTGTACCTGATCAACAGAACTTTCCAGATCCATGTTTAATGAGTTATTCGTGTCAGATATCAGCTAAATATCAACAGGACATTCACTATTAACTCTTTCAAATAATTGTAGTAATTTGTGTATTTTTTAGGCGCTGTCAGAATCATATGTCTTTGTGAAGTTGTGAGGCTGTCGAATGGCACTCACTTATACATTTACTGACTCTGAATATATGCATAAATCTGTCAACATAAGTTGATGTATTTTATTATTACTTACATTTACTAGTTCTAGATTTCTATCTATTTAGAACTGTCTATTTATCTGTCTGTCTATCTGTGTTATGTGTTTAAAGTATGATTTTTACCTTAATATTTCAATATTAAACATGTTTAATAGTATGTTACAGTTTACTTTATTTAAGCACATACTCTAAACAGGTGTGCCCTTACTTACAATTCATTATTTCAGTGAGATACTGTATTGAACATAATTTGACTATTTGCCCAGAGGACTGAACCATTCAGTGGAGCGGTTTGCTTCACGTGGTTTTTTTTTGAATGTTTTTATTCAATTTAACAGACTGATGATGAAATGTGACTGACTGGCTGATAGAATGAAGCCTTTTGACTTAACAAGCAAGATATTAAACATGAATATTTCAGTAACTGCAGGCTTGAGTTAACAAAGAATGATAGCTGAGAATTCATATACAGTAGAGTTCAATAATGGTAATAATATTATATTACAATGATTACATTAATATGTTATGTGCATCTGTGGCTGTTAGATGATACTACATAAGATTATGTAAAATGTTCATTTCCATTTTTTTATTCTAATTAAAATATTTGTTCTTAAATTTTCATTTTATTATTATTATCATTATTATTTTGGTTTAGAAGTAGTTTTTTTTTTTTAGTACAGTCACAACTAACAATTACTTAGAATTTCATTCATTAAATAATGACATTTTAATTATATTAATTATCTATCTATCCATCCGTCCATTCTTAAATCAGCATCTATGGCAGCCATTCCATTCCAGTGTGTGTTGAATTCCAACACAGGCACACCTCATTCTGCTTAATGAAGTAGTGATTAGGTGATCACCTCAACCAAATCTTCTTTAACGAGGAAAAGTATAAAAAAAACACTGCTGGATGTTTTTCACAAGAGGACATCACTATCCTCTTGTGACCAGCTGGATGGCAGAAACAGTGCTAGTAGTACCTCAAAAGTAATTGGAATCAAATAATAACTATTGACCATGCCAAAAGAGTTGAAAAGAACATTTTTGCATGAGGAAAAGAAGGGTTAAATTCTGGTTTTACTGGCAGACGGATACAGTGAGCATCAGGTTGCTTCCATCCTTCAAATTTCAAAGACGGTTCATAAGAACAAGGTCAAGCTGACCGGCAGAGGGTGAAAACGACTCTCTACTGACCGGGATGGCGGCCAACTCATTCAAATGACACTCAACAACCGTAGGATGACATCAAATGACCTATAAAAAGAATGGTAAACGGCAGCTTGGTTGAAGTGCACGGTGAGGACGGTTCGAAACAGGCTCCTAGGGGCAGGGCTAAAGTTGTGCAAAGCTAGAAAAAAGTCCTTCATCAATGAGAAGCAAAGAAGAGCCAGGCTGAGGTTTGCAAAAGGCCATAAGTATTGGACCTTGTCTGATGAGTTGAATTTTCAGTTTTGCCCAACACCTGGTCGTTTAATGGTTAGACAGAGACCTGGAGAGGCCTACAAGCCACCCGTAGTGAAATGTGGTGGAGGATCTTTGATGATCTGGGGGTGCTTCAGCAAGGCTGGAATTGGGCACATTCGTCTTTCTGAAGGGTGCATGAATCAAGCCACGTACGAGGTTGTCCTGGAAGAGAAGTTGCTTCCTTCTGCTCTGGCAATGCTCCCCAGCTCTAAAGATTGGTTTTTCCAGCAGGACAATGCTCCATGCCACACAGCCAGGTCAATAAAGGTGTGGATGGAGGACCACTAGATCAAGACCTTGTCATTGCCAGCCCAATCACCAGACCTGAACACCATTGAAAACCTCTGGAATTATTTAAGAGGAAGATGGATGGTCAGAAGCCATCAAACAAAGCCAAGCTGGAGTGGCATAAAGCCACCCAACAGCAATGTGAAAGACTAGTGGAGAGCATGCCAAGACACATGAAATCTGTGATTGGAAATCAGGGTTATTCCACCAAATAACTTCCCAAGTTAAAACATCAGTATTGTGTTGTTTAAAAATTAATATGAACTAGTTTTCTTTGAATTATTTGAGGTCTGAAAACACTTAATCTTTTTCGTTATTTTGACCAGTTGTCATTTTCTGCAAATAAATGCTCTAAATGACAACATGTTTATTTGGAATTTGGGAGAAATGTTGCCAGTAGTTTATAGAATAAAACAAAAATGTTAATTTTACTCATACCAATAAATAGTAAAACCAGAGAATCTGAAAATGTTGCAGTGGTCTCTTAATTTTTTTTCTAGAGCTGTATGCATGCACACACAAATACAAATACAAATACTCTAACAATATTCTCAATAGTTTCATAATATTGCCACACATCAATGACCCTTCTGTACAATACCTGATATAAAAATGTCTAAATGTGGTCTGCTGTTAAAAAATGTTAATGGCTACTGCTGTTCTTATATTAAGCAAGTTCATATTAATGTCCCCCAATATGTAATCCCATGTAAATCTCATACACACCCATTGTGTATGTCTGTGTGTATAGTAATTTAAATGGAATAAAGGAATTTATTAAATGAATAAATGTATCAAATGCTAACAGTGGCATGGCTTATTTAAAGTTTTAGATGTGTTTGTAATGATATTACTAATTGGTAAACAAATGTGGTGTTTGGTGTGTCTATAGGAAGCTGAGGAATTACTGTCAATGAGACATTGTGTTGGCCATGTAGGTAAACCTTTCATAGGATTACATCAATCACTGGAGCCATTTACAACACATTCCATCTTTAATACCTCAATGTTTTTATGTAAAAAATGTGTGCTGACGTAGTATTTAAATAAGCTGTTACAATTATCTTGTGAGACTCATCCTAAACACTAAACTCTCTCTCATCAGACAGGAAATTCTTCACACTCTCCAGTGCTGAGCTGTGGATGGGGTGGAGATAAAGATGTGAATATATATATACCTGGCTGATCTGAAGAGAAACATTTGAACAAAAGAAGAGTTCCACTGAAACTTACTTCTCACTTGCTTAATTAATTCTCTCAGACAACACTGTCTTCAAACACATTCAGGAACTACAACCATGTAAGTAATGAACTCAAATATTGTTTTATGCTCTCGTGATCTGATTTTAGACATGATCTTTTCTAAAAACTGGCACATTTGAAAGATTTTGATCAGGTGATGCCCAGGAACGTCTTTAGCAGACTATTGTATTTTAAGCTTTTCTCTGGTTTTCTCTGTGCATTTATCTGTATTCATCAAATAATAAGGGCAATAAAGGCAATAAATATATTCTGGAAGGATTGTGTTTTTGTTGCTAAAATTCAGTTAAGGGTTAAAGAAGCTGAGGAGGAAGCAATGGAAACTTGTAAGGAGCTGAGCCAAAGACCTTAACAAACCTCAACAACCTGCTTTCGAATGATTTATAATGTGTTTTGTTTATGATCAATCATTTATGATAAACTAATCATGTTTTCTTGTGAAAGGTCATTTAAAGCTGTTATACTGGAGTCTGAGAAATGGGCAGAGATGTGCAGCGTGGCGGGTGGCTCATCCGTTTGCGAGCATTGCTGTAGCAATCTCAATTCATGTCAAGAATCTGAGGATGTCACCACCAAAGTCACACATTTTTCTACAGACTCGTGGACACATGTGGAGCCTGTGGTAAATTGTACGAGGTCTATGGAGTGTAATGCATGATGTGAGATGATGTGTTTAAGCAAAACTCCTAAATAGGGGAATTGTGATGAATTGTGCAATAAGTGACTAAAGTTTCTAAGAAATTGACAGCCCTATTCTCATCAATAATCATTTTCTTTGCCGTTTCTCAGCTCTGCCATTGCAGGTCTGTTCTGTTGATCTCATCAAATCCAGGACGGGACAGAATCGACGGGAGCATCACACAGACCGTTATCTTAGCGATCACCTCGTCATCCGCAGGGGACAAGGTTTTGAGATTTGGATTGAGCTGTCCCGACCCTTTGATCCAACCTGTGACCACCTTCACCTGGAGATGAGACTATGTCAGTTAAGGCCTTTTTCGTTAGATGCCATCTTGCTACCCAGACAGATGTGTTCTGACAACATAAAGAAACTGGCTAACAATATATTACATTTAGAAAGACAAAACAAGTCCAAAATGTCTTAGACCACCGGCAAAAATGCTTCTATTTTGCATTATTTTTAAATTGAATATAAGATTTTCTTTTTCATTACAAAACTATAGAATAACATAATGAGTTGCCCAAAATACAAATAGATTCATTGTGATTTCAGACTTTTCCACCCCACTGTAAAATAAATAAATACAAATTTCTTAAAGGGGTCCTATTATGCTCTTTTACAAAGTCTTGATTTTGTTTTGGGGGTGTACTAGAACAAGTGTAAATATTGCGTCAAAATCAAATCAATTTGAGTGCGATTTAAACCCGGATGGTCCGTGTACATTTTGATAGTTTGTTTTTCAATTTGAAAGTAACCACTCTAAGTTCGTAAAATGGCGCCTTTAATAAAAAGTAGCCATATATTCTTGACAAAATATAAAATTTAATATGTTATTAAAGTGCCCCTATTATGGGTAATGAAAGGTTCATATTTTGGTTTTGGGAGTCCCCAACAACAGGTTGAAAACAGGTCAAAAAACACTTTCATTGTCTTATAATATGCATTTATTTTTTACCTTATTTGCTCAACGACTCCGAAACGATTCGTTTAACGATACATTTTTCCAAACCCCTCCTTTGCGTGATGCTAATCTGCGGTGATTGGTCCGATCGGTCTCATTTTCATTTCATCTTGCCTGAAATGCCTGATTAAGCAGCGTTTGTGCGTGCAGTGCTGCTTTGTGTACAGCATTACCGGGGAAACCACTATTTTTACCACTTCAAAAGCGGCACCTAGTGGCAAAGAATGAATTTGCATTTTCATTCACACCAATGCGAAAAGACCAACAAGTGGGCAGGCAATATGCTAATGTTTCATGTTGACGCCAACATGAAACGGCTTGGGATTCGTTTTAAAAACGACTCCTTTTAATGATTCAGAGTCGACTCTTTTGAGAGACAATAACTTTATACACGGTGCACTTTCAGATGTAAAACTTTGTGGGATGTTTTCATTCACTTAGAGCTGTGTTACACACTGCATGAAAGGTAATTTTCAAAAAGCCATAATAGGGACACTTTAATATAAAAGTAAGCATTTCGTTATATCATTATAGACTTCCTTGAGATCTGGTTAGCTAGTTTTCTGACAAGCTAGTCGTGTCACAGTGGCAGATGTGATTTTAGTAATATTTCGGGAAAGTAGGGATGTTTTATGCATGGCAACCAAGAAACAACACATTTAATATTCATATCGAGTTTAATTATTTAT
Organism: Sinocyclocheilus anshuiensis; assembly: GCF_001515605.1. Classification (NCBI taxonomy): domain Eukaryota; kingdom Metazoa; phylum Chordata; class Actinopteri; order Cypriniformes; family Cyprinidae; genus Sinocyclocheilus; species Sinocyclocheilus anshuiensis. The sequence goes on along the minus strand of NW_015544250.1, from coordinate 1,594,737 downwards.
TATTTTATCCCTTTCATCAGGTTCAGACGGGGTGCGAATTGCTGTAGAAACAGCCTGTCGCAATGGCTCCAAACAGTCCTTATACCCACTCTCCAACACTGAGGATGTGATCATTGAAGTCAACATGCAGGGTGATGGACCATGTGTTGGTCAGGATGCCGTGCTTTCCATCATCCTGAAGAACAAGTGCATGTCTCCTCGTAGCCTAACTCTGTACAGCCAGGTGGCAGCCATCTACTACACCGGAGCCCAAAAGGCCTTGGTGAAAAAGGACCAAACACTCATTGAGCTCAAGTCGTATGAGGGTGAGGGATGATGGAAGCTTGAAATCATAGTTTGCAAGAGGCCCCAATACACAGTTACATCTAAAATAGATATATTTAGTACAATGACTGTAAATTGAATACAAGAAGAATTTGTTTGGTTAAGTTCCAAGCAATGTCCACCAAACCTGGCGCAGTATTTCAAGCTGTTCTGGCTTAAAATGCTAATTTAGACTTTCAGGAAATACTTTAAAGCCAACATCAAGGTTTATCTTAACGAACTTAGAACGTTTTTTATTCATTTGGTGCAAACCATTGTTAAACCAGTCCTACCAAATTCTTACCTTAGCATTACGTTCTCAGTACAGACTTGACATACAGTCTATCAGCTGTGAAGACAAAATAACAATGAGGATGATTATTCATTTTTAATGTAGATTTGTTATAAAAGCATTAGTATTCACTTACTGTTTATCTTGTTTTCCCCTGTAGTCCAGATTCTGGAGTGGACCTTGTGCTATGAAGACTACAAGGACCACCTGGTGGATCAAGCAGCGCTGATGATCACTCTCTCTGGACGGGTCTCAGAGACTACGCAGATACTGACCACCCAGTTCAACTTCAGACTGCGCACACCAGATCTCATTATCATTGTGAGTTTTCTTTATTATGAACTCTTCATATCTGCCAGTGTTTGCGTTCAAGTTATTTTTCACACAACTTTTCTGCGGCATCACAATTTGCAGACTAGTCCCTGATTGTCTTTCTTTTTCAGCCTCTTTGTGGCAGTGTAGTGGGCAAAGAGATGACATTCAAAATCAAATTCCAGAACCCACTGCCCTGTGTGCTGAAGAATGTAGTTTTCCGGTTTGAAGGATTGGGATTGCAGAATGTCAGAACAATTAACTATGGGTAAGACACAAGAGTATTATATTAATTTACAATGCTTGAAATAAATTACACTTGACTGATGAGTAAAATTAATACAAATGCACATAATAATTTTGTCTCTCTGTCACTTCAGTGATATTCCAAGTCTGGCCGCAGTGAACTTGATGGAGACCTTTGTTCCTAAATATCATGGGCAACATAAACTTCTAGCATCTCTCGATTGTCCTCAGCTCACTCAGGTGCATGGATTCGCCAACATTGTTATTCATGAAAAGATTTAGACTTGATACTTGAAACTTGATACTTGCCAGGGTGCATGTAACCGTGGAACCATGAAGATTATGGTTAGAGGCTGTTTATGTTAGAAATGACATCTCGTACAGTATGTTTAAGTATTTTGAAAGACCTACAGTTTATTTATGGTTCACAATAAAAATAACCAAGTATATTAAGTCTTGAAGGAATGTTGACTTAGATGTCACATTTTATCACATGCCAGATTAATAAAATGTATTATTTGTAGCTTTGTATTTGGTAAATATTTGTTTGTCAACTAATTTATAATCAGTGTAATAAATGTCAGTTATGATGTGTAATTATAAGTATTATTTTCTTCCCTCCAATAATGGCAAGTGTTTTAATACTGTTTGAAAAATCTGTATTTCTATAATGCTTGACTATAATATGGTGTTCTTTAATATGTATAGATAATAAACATTAAAACAACATTAGCAACCTGTCTACCTGATGGAGAAAAAAATTAAAACAAAATGTGTAAGAATAATTGTGTATTATATGAATTATACTGAATAACTTGTATGTCATATCCAATAGTTATATACACTTAACTTAATCATTCAACAAACATGATGAGTCAAGGCATCTCCTGTTATTGTCACTTACACTGCTTGCCACATGTATATATAGCTTTCTCTGTTGGCGACGAGGCATTCACATATGATAAATGCAGGGAAATAGTTAGGCTGACAGAGAAGATTTCAGAACCAGAGACACATCCAAACTTTAATTGAGGATAGTAAGAATGTGAGGGCCTTAGTTACGGCTTTGGATGCGACTAGCTTAGCGAGTCCCGCATATTGTTTGGTTCCGGTTGCAGAGACCCTGCGGCATGGCGACTGGGTGACTGTGAGGCGGCATAGTCACGGGACAAAACACTGCTCTTCCATTCCGATCAAAACTTTAAACAGGTTCTTCCCACTCAGTGATGCACCCTCTGAGGAACCTGCTGAAAGTGCCCTAGTTATTGGCGATTCTATTGTACAGAACGTGAAAATAGAGACACTAGCCACCATAGTCCAATGTTTACCGGGAGCCAGATCGCTCTTGGCAAACATCTTGGCAAATTTAAAAGTGCTGGCTTGTTTTTCAAGATTGTTATTCACGTCGGCACTAATGATGTTTGACTTCGCCAGACGGAAATCTTTAAAAATAACATTAAAGGGGTGTGTGAACTTGTAAGTACGACAATGTAATATGCTCTGGTCCCCTCCCTGCTTACCGTGGGAGTGTCGTCTCTCAATGGCTGGATTTCTAAGTGGTGCCTGCAGAATAACATAGGTTTCATAGACAATTGGATGAGTTTTTGGGGCAGACCTGACCTGTTGAAAAGAGATGGTCTTCATCCCTCCTGGGGTGGTGCCGCTCTTCTCTATAGAAATATGGCACATAGTCTTAGAGTCTGTACTTGACTAACTGGGGCCCAGGTCAGGAAGCAAACAGAATGGCTAAACCGACCGTCTGCTAGTCGACTCACGTCACAGAAGTCAGTTATTCTCAGCACAGAGACTCTTTTATCTAGATATCATACTATAGAGACTGTGTCTGTTCCCCGAACTAGCAAATACAAAAAACATCCAAACCAATTCAAGGGTAACAATTTAATTGATGTTCATCCAATAAACCAATGATAAAGCTTGGCTTAATGTTTAATTTTAAAATTTCTGTGTTAATTGAATTTCTTTAAAAATTAAGTCATCGTAACTCAATAAAACTGTCTTAACTTTGGAAATTGGGTAGTGGATTTCTAGATCCCAGAATGCTTTGCATAGGACTGGATAAGGAGAGTAAATGTTGAAATTAAGTGTTATTTTATGTGTTTTTTTTAGTGAAGGGAAAGACTTAATGCTTAATGCTGTTATGTTTGACATTTAAAAGAGTTTCTGTTATGTTGAAGTTTTTATGGTTACCATTGTGCTGAAGAGTAGACCACATGAAGGTAATCACTACATTGACTCTATTAGCAATGACTGCGCTAATACCAGAAACAAGTAACATCTTGTTCATTGCTATCATGTGCTATGACAGCTTTAAATTGAAAAAATGCAGGGAAATAGTTAGGCTGACAGAGAAGATTTCAGAACCAGAGACACATCCAAACTTTAATTGAGGATAGTAAGAATGTGAGGGCCTTAGTTACGGCTTTGGATGCGACTAGCTTAGCGAGTCCCGCATATTGTTTGGTTCCGGTTGCAGAGACCCTGCGGCATGGCGACTGGGTGACTGTGAGGCGGCATAGTCACGGGACAAAACACTGCTCTTCCATTCCGATCAAAACTTTAAACAGGTTCTTCCCACTCAGTGATGCACCCTCTGAGGAACCTGCTGAAAGTGCCCTAGTTATTGGCGATTCTATTGTACAGAACGTGAAAATAGAGACACTAGCCACCATAGTCCAATGTTTACCGGGAGCCAGATCGCTCTTGGCAAACATCTTGGCAAATTTAAAAGTGCTGGCTTGTTTTTCAAGATTGTTATTCACGTCGGCACTAATGATGTTTGACTTCGCCAGACGGAAATCTTTAAAAATAACATTAAAGGGGTGTGTGAACTTGTAAGTACGACAATGTAATATGCTCTGGTCCCCTCCCTGCTTACCGTGGGAGTGTCGTCTCTCAATGGCTGGATTTCTAAGTGGTGCCTGCAGAATAACATAGGTTTCATAGACAATTGGATGAGTTTTTGGGGCAGACCTGACCTGTTGAAAAGAGATGGTCTTCATCCCTCCAGGGGTGGTGCCGCTCTTCTGTCTAGAAATATGGCACATAGTCTTAGAGTCTGTACTTGACTAACTGGGGCCCAGGTCAGGAAGCAAACAGAATGGCTAAACCGACCGTCTGCTAGTCGACTCACGTCACAGAAGTCAGTTATTCTCAGCACAGAGACTCTTTTATCTAGATATCATACTATAGAGACTGTGTCTGTTCCCCGAACTAGCAAATACAAAAAACATCCAAACCAATTCAAGGGTAACAATTTAATTGATGTTCATCCAATAAACCAATGATAAAGCTTGGCTTAATGTTTAATTTTAAAATTTCTGTGTTAATTGAATTTCTTTAAAAATTAAGTCATCGTAACTCAATAAAACTGTCTTAACTTTGGAAATTGGGTAGTGGATTTCTAGATCCCAGAATGCTTTGCATAGGACTGGATAAGGAGAGTAAATGTTGAAATTAAGTGTTATTTTATGTGTTTTTTTTAGTGAAGGGAAAGAGCTGTTAGTGTTTAATGCTGTTATGTTTGACATTTTAAAGAGTTTCTGTTATGTTGAAGTTTTTGTGGTTACCATTGCGCTGAAGAGTAGACCACATGAAGGTAATCACTACATTGACTCTATTAGCAATGACTGCGCTAATACCAGAAACAAGTAACATCTTGTTCATTGCTATCATGTGCTATGACAGCTTTAAATTGAAAAAAGATTATATAAATTGGTTCCAGGCCCACAAATCCATTAGTTATCCATCCATCCATCCATCCATCCATCAATCTATCATCTATCTATCTATCTATCTATCTATCTATCTATCCTTTATTTATTTATTTATTGTGTGATCTGTTTTAAATGAGCATATAATCTTAATTTTCCTGAAATGCAAATGATTTTGGAGACTTCGGTTTTTATCCTTAGATGCTGATTTAAAAAAGAAATCCAGATACATCCTAAGCAGTCTCTTCTTCTCCACAGTTTTCTGCAATTAATTCAGTTTAAAGCACAAATGACAATTCCATTAACATTTTTTTTTTATTTGGTGCAATTTTCACAAGCAATTTGTAAATTTTCAAAACTTTTAGTACTAATCTCTCCCCAGATCATCAAAAATTCACCTTTTTCAATTGAAGCGTTTTCAACTGCATTAGTAAAAAACAAATTACTACAGGATGGACTCAGTCATATTGTATAGTATCTTGCATTGCTTTCTGTTTAATTAACTGATTGTTAAAAGTACTGAACAGAAAGAAGATCATAGTGTTGTTATTCAGTGATTAAACCAAATATTCTCATTACATATTACAAAGATCTTGTGTGTTGAATCAATGATTATGTGGACTGAAAATATAATATATATAACTGTAATGAAAGCATGAAATCTGATATTGAAAGATTGATCTAGCAGTGTTACAAGTGTGATCAGTTTGGATTTTGAGTTTTGAAAATGTACAACTTTCATGTGAAAACTGCACCAAGACGAATAAAAAAACTGTAAACTTTGTTTAGTAGATAATTACAGCCTTAAGAATAAAGTTTCAATAATTTCTCTCTCTCTCTTTTCTCTCAGGAATCCACATGTAGAAGTAAATGGTAAGAGCAATACATCTTAATACTGCAGTGTATAATAATACATCTTGTTGCATGAAAAAGCTGATACAGTGTTATTGTATAAGTATTGTAAAATACGTTTGTACTGTTTTTGTAAACAACAAACTTTTAACTGTATCTGCATCCACCAATTGACAGTCCTTCAGCCTGTTCTGACTTGTGATGCTTTTCGATGTTTCACAATGGTTGCACTCCATCTTTTAAAATTTTAAATGCATTCTAAGAAACGGGGCACATGAACCCGAAACCAGCATACAGATCGATTTGTCAACACTTAAGGCCTAAATAAGCTTGAAACTTTGCTTTTTTCAGTTTGTCTTGATAAACTTTCCTTATATGCCTGATTTTTTTTAGATGCAGTACTGCAGGTACGTTCTATTGATCTGATCAGGGCCAGGAAAGGACAGAATCATCAGGAGCATCAGATGGCTTCTTTAGCAATCATCTTATCGTCCGAAGAGCACAGTGTTTCCAGATGTCTGTTGAGCTGTCTCGACCCTTTGTTCCAAACAGAGACCAACTTTACCTGGAGCTGAGGCTTGGTCAGTCATAGCTTTACTGTCCTTACTGTTGCGATCTTGTTATCCACCAAGATCCTGTTTACACCTACCACACCAGTCACCTCAGATTATCTGATGAAAAGTGTATGCTTTTGTTTGTGTGTTTTGCAGGACATGTTTTACCACTACACAAGGGCAGTTTTGTGGTTGTTCCATTAGTGTCAGAATTCAGCAAAGAAGCCTGGGAGGCAAAAATTGTTGAACAGGCAAACACCACAATCAGGCTGGAGGTTTATTCCCTTCCAACCGCTTGTACTGGACGGTACAAACTCAATGTAGTACCAATCTGCCCAGCGGGAAAGGACACTTCACCAGACACACCTGAAAATGACATTTACATGCTGTTCAACCCTTGGTGCAAAGGTATTATTTGAAGAGAGAAAAAATAATAGGACACCGTGTGTGTCTATCACTACCTCAAACTAAGAAAATTCAACTGAATCATGAAAACTGATTACTTGGTTAAAATTTCAACTTTCTCTCTCTCTCTGCTCTTATCAGATGACTCTGTGTACATGAATGATGAGGCGGAAAGAGCTGAGTATATACTGAATGATACAGGCAAACTCTACTATGGAACTGAGCAACAGATTGGTACCAGAACCTGGAATTTTGGTCAGGTAAAATTTCAAATTTCAAACACAGAAGTGTGTTTTTAAATGTATTCACTAGTTGTCAAAAAAATTTGTTTTATAACAATTAACTAACATTCCTAGAACATTTGTGTGTGTGTGTGTGTGTGTGTGTGCATGTTTATATGGTTTATGAGGACACAAATTTGTATAATAACATGGGTATGACATAGGTATTACAACGAGAAGGTGATTTATGAGGACATTTTCAGTGTCCCCGTAATTCAAAAGGCTTATAAATTATTCAGAATGAGTTTTTTTTTAAATCTAAAAATGCAGAACGTTTCCTGTAAGGGGTAGGTTTAGGGGTAGGGTTGGTGTAGGGCAATAGAAAATACAGTTTGTACAGTA
>NW_015544250.1:1580841-1586820 GCF_001515605.1 Sinocyclocheilus anshuiensis | reverse complement strand
TGTGCATGTTTATTTGATTTATGAGGACTGTTTCAGTGTCCCCGTAATTCAAAAGGCTTATAAATTATTCAGAATGAGTTTTTTTGAAAATCTAAAAATGCAGAACGTTTCCTGTAAGGGGTAGGTTTAGGGGTAGGGTTGGTGTAGGGCAATAGAAAATACGGTTTGTACAGTAGAAAAACCATTACGCCTATGGAGAGTCCCCACAAACCATAAAAACAAACCTGTGTGTGTGTGTGTGTGTGTGTGTGTGTGAGAGGTTTTTGTGTGACAACTTTGGAACTTATATAGAATGTTTTAATAATTTTTGTCCAGTTTTTTTTGTTTGTTACATACTTCACACACCGTAAAAAAAAAACATAAAGATAGGGCAAAATGTATTGTATTAATATGAAGGAATTTTCTGTATTTATTTTTTTACAGGTGTTTGCACTTTATTGCCTGTTTTATGGTTAACAGAAATATCTGTAAAACTACTGGATAATGTCCTGGTAATGTCAAGTGTATGATTCCCAGTCCCAGAGAATGCATGACTTTCAAAAATGCATAGTTTCAATTCAATATAAGTTGCTTTGAATAAAAGTTACTGCAAAATGTGTAAATGTTAACGATTAATTTAACAGTGGATCAATACAAGACATGACTTTTCAACTGATTACAGTTGTAACATTGAAACGTTGCTGCAGAAAGCTTCTCAGACTTTAGAGTTAAAAGCAACATTGTTCAAAACCATCAATTCAGTTAATGTCGAGTTTATTTGTATAGCGCTTTTCACGATACAAATCGTTGCAAAGCAGCTTTACAGAAAATTAAGTTTCTACAATATATTTATCATCACACATAATCTAAACATTCGGAGACCCAAAAATTCATATTCATAGACCATTCAGGGAACCCGAAACTTGTTAATTGGGATATATTACAAGCCTTATTTTCAAAACAACATTTCAAACTTTAATTTTCTGTATGTGTTTGTTTCAGTCTTTCTAATTTCTGATCTGTGGTTCTTAGTTTGATGAAGGAGTTTTGACTGCATGTTTCTTTGTGTTGGAGAAGAGTGGCAGTCCTTGCTCAGGATGGCGAGACCCCATTAATGTAGTCAGGGTGGTATCTGCCATGGTAAGTCTGAAAATCAATCATGATCAATGATTTGTGATGATGTGAAGCAGATGACACAATATTGTCAATGTTTAGGTTAATTCCAACGATGATCATGGTGTGCTGATGGGTAACTGGCAAAAGACCTGTGAGGGAGGACTTTCTCCTACTGCTTGGAGTGACAGCAGTGCCATCCTGAAACAGTACCACAACAGTGGAGGAATACCTGCCAAATTTGGACAGTGCTGGGTCTTTGCTGGAGTCACCAACACAAGTAAGATATTGAGCATTATTGAGAGTGATATAGTAGTGTAAAAACGTTGCTTTAGTTCTTATTGTGCCACTGTCAAATACAGAGAGTGAAGCGTTTAAATTGAGTAAGCTAGAATATATGAGGAATCAAAAACATTATTCATGCATTTATATCTAGCAATTATTGTACCAAAATGTGAATCAAATTGAATAATGAGCATCATATCTATGGACTTTTATGGCAAACAGCCAACCTAGCTAGTTATTTTTATTGCTGGCATTTTATTTAATTGTATATCTGAATGTTTGTGAGAAAAATAAAAATCTGCATATGTGATAGACAGAGCTGGGTAGTAACTGATTACATGTAATCTGGATTACGTAATCAGATTCCAAAAATGAAGTACTTGTAATTAGAATAAATTACATTTTTAAATAATCAGATTACAGTTACTTTGTATGGATTACATATTTACACAATAGCAATACATTATTCATAATTGACTGATTCTTCCTATAATTCCTCTTTTTAATCTTTTAAAATTTCCTTTCTAAAATAGCCTTCTGCTTATATACATTCAGAAAGTCTTCCATTTTTGTGGACATTCACACAGAGAGATCAGTCATTAGTCAGGTGGCCACACAGCATTTGACCACTGCATTTACAAAAAATATTTCAGGTTTAAGAAGTGTTTCAACATTGCATCAACTACTGATGAACACATTAATTTTTATTTGAATTATCAGTCTGTAGGTTATTTAACCATGTATTACTATAATGCCATTTAGGAATGTTATCTGAACCTCTTTCACCTAATATATTTACTTGAAGTACTCATAAGATTTTAAAATAAATATTTTAATAATTAAGTATCACATTTACATGACGTTGGTTAATGGTCCCATGACATGCAGGTGAACAAATAAAATATATATATTTTTGTGTTTTATTTTGATTGATGTTATTTTAAAATTACTTATTTTTATTTTATTTTTTATGATTTAATAAATCGTTAGCTTTTCATTAAACTCACGAACCCCCTGAGTTTAGGGGGTTCGTGACGCCCCTAGGACGTAGGCGTAGCGTAAGCTCTGGTGAGAAGTGACGAACGCGGAAATGCAGTGGAGAGAGCAAAACAAAACACCGGTCACGAATTAGAAGTACAAAACGAGGATTTACAAAGAAAAATGTCGGAGGATTTTGATATAAGCCAAAAGGAGACTGGTTTTCCTTTGCTATAAACAAAACTTGTTTCTCGCAAGACTAGCATATTCTAACATATTAACCCCCAGGAGCCGTGTGAAGTAGGCTACTTTTTATGATGGATGGATGCACTTTTTTCGGCTTCAAAATCTCTACCACCATTCAGTGCCATTATAATGCTTGGAAGAGCCAGGACATTTTTTTTATATAACTTCGATTGGATTCATCTGGGAGAAGAAAGTCATATAAACCTAGGATGGCTTGAGTGTGAGTAAATCATGGGGTAATTTTAATTTTTGGGTGAACTATCCCTTTAATTATTTAATTTGCCTAAATGTATAGTACATTAAGTGTTTGTTTAATTCTACTTTTTTTTTGATGGTTTTAGTTAAGTTTTAGTAAGTAATTTAGTAATTTTAGTAGGTAATAACCCTGATTTATGTAACATTAGCATTAATCATCCTTTTTCTACAATACTGAAGAGCATCATGCAAGTTCAGGCCACCTCAGGAAACAATTGTGATTTCATAAAAGTTGTGACTTCATTATTGTTTTAGTAATTAAAGTTGCTGCTTTTCTATATGTAGGAACTACCATGTGTGGAATGAGGCCTGGATGACTCGGTCAGATCTGCCATCTGGTTTCGGAGGTTGGCAGGTGGTTGATGCGACTCCTCAGGAAACCAGCCAGGGAATCTTCCGCTGCGGCCCCACCTCTGTTGCTGCAGTCCGCAGCGGACAGGTCTACCTCAAATATGACACACCCTTCGTTTTCTGAAGTATGCTAATTCATCACAAATCTGTCACAATTTCACTACATAGATTTATAATATGGTAGGTGTTAGTACTAAATATTTGGCTCTTTTTGTTGTAGGTGAATAGTGATAAAGTCTACTGGCAGTGCAAAAATAACGGGACCTTCGCTGTGATTCGGGTTGACAAGAGTGCTGTAGGTCACTGCATCAGCACCAAAGCTGTCGGCTCAGATCAACGTGTAGACATCACACACCCCTACAAATATGCAGAAGGTGAAAATCCTAATTAAATAATGTTGTGTCAGTTGAGATATCTTCGCTTACACATGACAAAACCATTTACATGTTTTTGAAAAGCTTCATTTTAAAAATACAGATTATTTTTTATCTAAATAATCAAAGGTTAAAATGGAATAAAAGTGTAAATCCAAATATAATGTAAATTACACATCAAGCTTTAGTTAACTTTATGTATTTATTTTATTTTTATTTTAGGTTTGTCAATATCAAATTTATTTATATAGGATAATTTAAAAGCAACAAATATACTGTACATCAAAATATAAAACAAAAACTTCATGTCACACTTTGGTTAACTTATTTATTTGTTATTTTTTATTTAATTTGTTTTTATTGCTATTTTATTTGAGGTATTTCAGTGTCAATCTATTCATATAGCACAATTAAGAAAACAACCAATGTGCTGTACGTCAAAACATAAAACATTATTAAAACTTTACGTCACGCTTTGGTTAACTTATTTACTTTTTATATTTAATTTTATTTGATTTCCATGACGAATTTATTCATATAGCACAATTAAGAAAACAACTAATGTGCTGGACATCAAAATATAAAACATAAAAACTTCACGTAACGCTTTGGTTAACTTATTTAATTTAATTTAATATAAAATCTTTATAAAAACTTCACGTCACACTTTGATTAACTTATTTAAAAAATGACAGAAGCACACAACAAAATTACTAAATCTTAAACTAAAATTAAATTGAAAACTGAACATATAAAAATAAAAGGTAATTCAATACTATAATGATAGATAAATAAATAAACAAACAAACAAACCTAAACCAATTTAATTATATTTTAATTCAACAATTCGAATGATACTTTTAAACAATTATTATTATTAATAATAATAATAATAATAAAATATAAATATTAGATGAAAAACATACACTAAACAAACTTATTTCTGTTAGTTGCCAGATCAACATTTCTAATCGTCGTTTAAGTATTACAATTATTTAAAAATGAAAGGTAAATAAAATATAAAAAAAAACAAATAAAAATGGCAAAAACTGAAAATATAAAAATAATGATCGTTCAAAATATTAATAAATACTATAATAGTATAGTAATAATACTGAAATAACACTGATACAGTGTTGTATACTTATATAGTACATAATAGTACATTCTAAATGATGACTTGTAATGAGTCTTAATGTTCATGTAGTATGAATCTTTTGGCTGTATAGTTCAGTCTCTGGAGTGGACGCTGCAGTATGAGGACTGTAAGGAGCATCTGGTGGGTCTTGTGGCGCTGATGCTCAGTCTCTCTGGACGGGTCACTGAGACTAAACAAACTCTGGCCAAACAGTTCAGCTTCAGACTGCGCACACCAGACCTCATCATCACTGTGAGTTCACATGACTCGCCATATATTGAGACTCCACCTGCTGATGATATTATCTATTGTGGCTGTATTGCATTAATGTGGCTTGTGTGTTATTTTCTCTCTCAGCCTGTGTGTGATGCTCTTGACTTTCAGAGATCTGAAAGTCAAAATCAAGTTCCAGAACCCACTGCCCTGTGTGCTGAAGAACGTCATATTCCGGATTGAAGGATTGGGAATGCAGCACGTCAAAACCATTCACTATGGGTAAGACATCCATTTGCAATGACTGAGTCAAACTGTTTTTCGTAATACTAATACATATAACTTTTACATTTATATTTTTGAAATAACTTTTTTTTTCATACTTTCTTTCAGTGATATTGCAGACCAAGCCTCAAAGTGTCTGACAGAGACAGTTGTCCCCAAACGGTCCGGCCCACAGAAGCTTCTAGCAACACTTGACTGTCCTCAGCTCACTCAGGTGCATGGGGTCAGCGTCATATTCCGGATTGAGGGATTGGGAATGCAGCATGTCAAAACCATTGACTATGGGTAAGACATTCATTTGCAATGACTGAGTCAAATTGTTGTCTGTTGTCTTATGTTTGAGTGATGTATTGAATGTTCTCAATGATTTTACTGAATTAGTTTTACAGTCCGTTGTTTTCTTGTAGCTTGTGAGTATGAAAGTATTAAGACATAAATGTTTTACTGGTTTCTCTGATTTAAACTTCTGTTGCCAAAACGGAGTTCTGAAGTTTGTTTAATTTTTGTGAATCAGTTCAAATGTTCTGTTTCTGTTGAATTGATTAAACACTCTGATTCACTGTTCATGGGAGTGTTATTTTACTCATAAATCTTTTATTACAATTTTATTTTGGCTATAGTATACATTATAATTGACTATAATATACATTAGAACACACATGCAATGTGTGTGTGTGTGTGTGTGTGTGTGTGTGTGTATACAGTGCCTTGCGGAAGTATTCATACCCCTTCATTTTTTTCTCGTTTTGTTTTGTTGCTGCC
>NW_015544250.1:1579822-1580229 GCF_001515605.1 Sinocyclocheilus anshuiensis | reverse complement strand
ATCTCCACATATGATCATGGAGCTCAACTAGAGTGACCATCATGGTCTTGGTCACCAGTCTAACCAAAGCCCTTCTCCATCAATTGCTCAGTTTGGCCAGGAGGCCAGCTCTAGGAAGAGTCCTGGTTGTTTCAAACGTCTTCCATTAAGGGTAACAGAGACTACATGCTTCTATGAACCTTCAATGCAGCAGATTTTTTTCTGAACACTTCCCCAGATGTTTGGCTTGATGCAAACCTGTTTCTGAGCTCTACAGGCAGTTCTTTTGACCTCAGGGCTTGGTTTTTGCTCTGATATGCATTATCAGCCGTTAGACCTTTTATTAAGATGTGTGTGCCTTTCCAAATCATACCCATTCAATTGAATTTGCCACAGGTTAACTTCACTCGAAGTGTAGTAACATCTAC
>NW_015544250.1:1557521-1579591 GCF_001515605.1 Sinocyclocheilus anshuiensis | reverse complement strand
CCCTAAGCACACAGCAAGAGTGGCTTATAGACAACTGTGTGAATGTCCTTGAGTGTCCCAGCCACAGCCTGGGATTGAACCCAATCAAATATTTCTGGAGAAACCTGAAAATGTGCACCTGCCACCAACCAACCTGACAGAGCTTGAGAGGTGAAGAGGTGAGGAGAAGAATGGCAGATAATTGCCAAATGATGATGATCAAAGCTTGTCGCATCATACACAAAAAGATTTGAGGCTGTAAAGGTGCTTCAGCTAAGTACTGAGTTAAGGGTTTGAATACTTATGCAATGTACTTATTTCAGTTTTTACAGTTAAGTTGTGACAGTTCAGTTTTTGGTTTGCCATTATGGTGTATGAAGTGTAGATTGGTGTGGATAAAAAGTAATTTAAAGCAGTTTAACATAAGGCAGCAACATAACAAAACATGAAAAAAATGAAGGGGTGTGAATACTTTCGCAAGGCACTGTATATACAATATGTATATACACACACATAACATAAAATTATTAGTTTTCAATATATATTTTTTTGTTGTTTTATATATATATATATATAAGGGGTGTGAATACTTTCGCAAGGCACTGTATATACAGTATGTATATACACACACATAACATAAAATTATTGGTTTTCAATATATATATTTTTGTTGTTTTATATATATATATATATATATATACATATTTACTACTAATATATGTTTTTAAAATAATTTGTAAATGTATGTTTTTGAAATAACCTTTTTTTTCACACTTTCTTTAAGTTATATTTCAGACCAAGCCTCAGTGTGTCTGACAGAGACAGTTGTTCCCAAACGGTCCAGCCCACAGAAACTTCTAGCAACACTTGACTGTCCTCAGCTCACTCAGGTGCATGGAGTCAGAAACATCTTGGTCAGAGATCACTGAATAACCTTCACTTCATCTAATCATTGCAAACATCTACATTCTTAAAACATTGAAAACTGCACTGCGACTTCAGTATTTCAGTTTGAGGGCAGAATGTGTTTGAATTAACCTACGCAATACAAGCTTGATGCTTTTCGAGGTACTTAACCCAGTTAGCATGTGCTTGTAGATCTATGCCAATCGATAAATGGAAAAACAAAATAGTTAATTTTCATCATTGGTGGCTCTCAGTTTTCTAATTAACCAAACCCACAGTGTTTAGTTTCAAAACGAAAAACTATGAAAACACCTGTCAAAGTGGAGCAGGTACTTTCTGTGTTCATATTCTAGTTTACACATGAACAAAAAGCCATTATTTTATTCCACTACAACATCTCAAACTATATTAAAACCATTGCATCCTTGAGCTTTATATTTCATATAATGTTATGACTTAAAATGTGACACAATTTACCATACTTCACCCAATTCAGCATTATCACCTATCTTTATAAATGAACATTTACAGACACACGCAGACGTTTAAGTGTTTAAAGCAGTCACATTTATTGGCCTCTTCTATGCACATTTACTAAACAGCCAGACAAGCTGGCAAACGGTTTTAGAGACATTTTACAATGGGACTTTCCACAAAGTTTACTAAAAAATAAATACAAGACTCAAAGTGTTGCACAAATCAAAAATATACAAAAGCTTATAATTAATGTAAACTTTTAAAACATTTTACATAAGAAACACCCTGGAAACGATTTTAAAAGGTATTCTATTTACAAATTTGTACAAAAAAAAAAAAAATTTTTAGTTGCTTGAAGACTTCAGTCTAGTACCAGAAGAGACATCACGTAACTGTGTGTTCAGTACAGCAAGTGTTTGTCCAACTCTGAAATCCTTTGGTACACAAATCTTTGCATGTTACCATCCATTCACCAAGCATGCTTTAACTTTAACAATATGAGATTTCAATTCATAATTGCTTTTGCTATGTGTTAACTATTCCTGTTTAAATAGCCTTAGGTACAGCAATAGACAATGTGAAAACCTTCACAAACATACTAAACATCAGTGCAAATTTTAAGGTTAGACTTTACAATGTTGGAATGGTAGCTTACAAAATCGTTTACCTCTGTCTTGGAGATGGATAGTGAAAGTCTTCACCTCCTTTTAGATTCGCAAAAAAAATTAATATTGCTCAGGTTTGTAAATGTGTGTGTTTCCCCTTTGTGTATCATCAAAGCTAGTTAGTTGTTAGTGATCAAATAGTTGAGGACAGCTCAAATACCTGGCCCTGTAAATGATCCAAAGACTAAATCTCAACAAGCAAGGTAAATTGCAAACACACCAGAAGGTCAATGGTACAAAGGAGAGAAATGCCAAATATGTTACTGGACACCAAAGGATCGTTAACAGAGTAGCTTATGCTATTCATATATTTTATGTTATTTATAAGTGGTTTTATTTTCTGCATTAAATTCGTCTGTCTTTTAAAACCAGTGTTTTCCCACTAAAGCTTTACCTCTGAAAAGAAAAACATAAGTCCATAAATCCATAAATAAATCTGCAGTCATAAATTTATCAAAGCCCAATATTTCATAAAAGCCAGCTAGATACTAATAATCCTTTCGCTTTAATACCAAAATGAAAAACATGAGGTGGCTCTTGGAAACTGATTTAAAAAAAGAAGCCGAGAAAAACGATAACCAAAAGAGTAGTGCAAGTCCATGTTTTTTCATCTGTCCTTTGCAACCTTTTTTTACAACCTCTTTCCTTTGCATCCTTTTCAGCACATCCTCAACACACACAGATTTATTTGTTGCTCCAGCAAAAGAAAGTCTTTATATAACTATCAAGATGCAAACCCTCTTACTTCAGACTTGCTCTGTCTCTCAATCTGACTTGACACTACATCTCTGTAGTCTTTCTTTGGATATTTTACTGTCTGTGCTACAAACAGCAACAGCATTGAGAAAAGAATATGTTTTCCATCAGTTTTAAGGACTATACCCAACGTTAAGTCCTTCTCGTAACTTTCCTCATTGCCCTATCAACATCGCAAATTCAAACCCAAAGCAACACAAACTGCAAAAGCCTCCTGACCAAAAGCACTTCCACGACACACTTCTAAAATCTTCTACTTATCCTTCTACAATATTATTCTGCCATAGTCTGTTTACTACATATAAATGTTTTTGAAAAAGATTGTCAAGAGTGTTTCAATCTGATTTTTGACCAGAAACAGCTCATGGCCTCACAGATCTGACATCTTGGTGAGGCAAATTCCTTGATACGCTTAAAAAATGATGTACCAATATTGGCTCCTCTCTTAAGTTTTATTGCATGCAGTTAATTTGATCTATTAACGTGAAATATATAAAAGCTACAACTACTGCGGTAGAGGCTTAATTTCAAGTTGGCTGTAAAATGCTTGCACAGTATTAGTCCTGCTGTGTGGGTCAGTGATCAATAACAAAAAATCACTTCACAATGAGCAAAATCATTAATATATCAGAAACGACTGGTACAGTATTCACAGAATACATCTAGTGCCCGTGTTGTAGCTGTTGTTGTTTTTCTTAGATCAATTTATTGATATAGAAACAATGGGTTGATTTCTTTTTAAAGAAATGTGCTTAAAAAAAGCTAAACATTGAATGAAAGGGAAGAATCATGTGGTCATTAATTGCATCATTGCTTTAAAATTATTAGATGTCGCATTAAAAAGCTCAATATCTTAAAAATGCCAAATAAGGACACAATTTGCCAGAGTCTACTACTTTCTTAAGCTAATCTCGTTAAAAATACTTATTTAAAAAAAAAAAAGCATATTCTATATATAAATATTTATTTTCATGTCACTTTTTCTTTTGTGCCATTTTTGTAAGAATTCTCTAAAATTTCTGACATTTTCTCAGTACCAAAAGGAGTGCAAAATAGTGGTTGGCCATCAGAATATTCCAACACAGCTACATTTCTTGCCCAGTAAGATCCAGTTGCGGGCTAACTCAAAAGTTCTTAGCCCATTTATGCTACAGCTATATACAAAAGGCCACTCTTTGATTGTCCCAAGCCGTCTGACATAATCAGTTTGTGTTTAAGGTACAAGAAAGATTTTCCCTTCTTTTAACACCATCTGGACCCATTTTCACAGGTACCCTAGTACAGTACTGTTTTTATCTTTCTAGACTATGCTAAATGTGTGTGACAATAAGCATCCGCAATTGATTCACTGTGAATAATTACAAAGTGATGGATTTTTATCATGTAGTTTTCTCCACTCTCATTCTAAAATAAAAGATACACAAACAAAGGATACACCTAAAATAAATATGCTCATGGAAGTTATTAGAACACCGCTACTGAAAATCATTATCTGAATGTTTTGATCTTCTTGATACAAAAGAGTACAGACACTACATAGTTTTGTCTACGGTTCACGGTCTTCTTAAGAACAGAATTGAGTATGCCAAGTGCCCAGCATTATTGACTTGATGTCAAAGATTGTGTATAGACTGATGCTAAAAGTCAAAGATTCATTTTTCAGGAGAAACGGTCATCGTGTGGGCTTCCATCTGAGTTTTCTGTTTCCCCTTCTGATATGGCCTGCATGGGTGCAGTGTACAGCCGACTGCGTGTACTGTAGCGGCTGCTATTTGCAGCTGGTGGCATCCTTGACCGGCCTTGTCTAGTTGAGGCAGATGTGGGAATTGACAACGATCTGTAAGGATCATTGGATTTCAAGTCATTAAGAAGCCAGAGATCTGCATAGTCTGACTGGACAGCTCCCTCATCCTTGAAGGAATGCGTTTCTGTGGAGCCAAACAAAGCAACTTCTGGAATCTCTGTAGAACTCTCAACACCCCAAGCCCCCAGTGGCTCCTCACTCTCCAGCTGACTCGAGGAGCCTCTGTCTAACCCCACATGCTGTGTTCTCTCACCGGAAGACATAGATTTTTTCTGACCACCAGCAATCTTTGGTTCGTTCTTGTCAGATGGAGGTCCAACATGGCTGCTTATTTTCTTCAAGGATGAGCTGCGTTTTGGTGGGAATGGCTTGACCTTTGGTTTCCTTAGAGAGAGACTACATCTACCAAGTGTGTTTGTTTGATGTCCATATTCTGCCTGCTGCTGGTCTACAGATGCATAGTTAAACGTGAAGCTTTTGCTACCTTTAAGACCACAGTCAAAGTGCATGGAGGTATAGTAGCCCTCGGCATCTACAGAAAAATGTGAGGTGGTGTCAGCCTTTTCAGAAGGTGGCTTATCTGTTAAACTTTCAAAAGTGGCTATGCTAGCAAAACTGGGACATTCTAGGATATTCTCTGCCCTAGAGTGCTCATGACTGAAGTCGGGGTGGCAAGACATGTTGTGCCTGTAGTGTGGATAGCTCCACTCACCCTCACTAGCAGTGCTGACTCCCGCATCATCAAGCATGTCAGTCGCAGTGGAAGTGAATGAACCTGTCCTATGGCTACGAAGGCCTTGTGATCGGTCTCCAGGATATGGACCAATAATGAAGCCTGTGGAATCATCATTAGTATTGGTAGTTGCATTCAACGATAGTTCTGAATCACAGTAGGATGATCCGGTGAGTGGGGGTGAGGCTGCAGGTGGAATGGTCTCTGATGTCTGGGAGGGACATGTAGAACTACTGCCACTCCAATTGCCGCTTGAGGACTGGTGATCCTCCTTGTGGTCCATCTGGCTAGTCAGCACGCCAGCATTGGAAACGGAGTGAATGGGGCTACTGAACGTATCAGAACTGGAAGAAATCTCACAGCTACCCATGTCAGCTTTCCGAGGCAGATGGGATCGACCCCTCTCCATCCAGTCATGCTCTGTACATCCAGCATGCTGCTTGAATTTCAAACTGTTATGCTGGCCCTCTGGGATTGCCTGGTCATCAGTGCTTTCTTCATCATCTTTTAGAATATGTTCCCCTGGGACTGGTAGGAAGTCCTCTGACTCAAACGGGGACAGTTCTTCCTCCTCATCATCCTCATCACTGACATCATGACCTTCGTCCACCAGTCGCCCTCCCTCACGCGGGAGACTTCGGGAACGCAGACGGGAGCCTACTGAGGCAGTGAACATTGTGTCAGAGTTGTCAGGCAGAGAAGATATGTTGCCCGTGGAATGGGACAGTGACACAGTCACGCCCTGCCCCCTTTGTGCTCTGATCCATCTACGTGAGGGTGCAGCCCCAACAATCAGGAATTCTTCTGTCTGGCAACCAGAGTCCTTGGTGTTGAGACGAGAGAGCATGAGATCCTCTTGGCAAATTTCAGGGTTGGTGTGGACTATCACGGTACGTTCTCTGGCCACTGGAGACTCGTCAGAATCTAAAAAGTGATGAAAGATTTTTTCAGTAATAAATTAATGTTTTATTCATGCCGTTACTCTTATTATATGATTGTTCTATACTGTGGATAAACAAGTAATGAAAACCTAAAGAGTAATAGGAGAATGTTACAGCTTCACACACCAAAATCCTGCTGCACTCGTCTGGGAATGCCAGTGATCGTTTTCCGTCTCCTTAGTTTCCTTCGCCGTTGAAGCACTGATTGCGAATGGACTAGTGAGCAGCGCACACTGGCCTCTCTGTCGAACCCAACCCCTGCAAAGAGCACCAGACATGTGAGAGGCTGTTGGGTGCAAGACACTTTTTTCTACTTATCCCTCCCATGTTTCTCACACTCATAAACCACTGAGATTGTCATGCTAAATATATTTTAGTCATGATAATTGTATGTTCTTTTAATGAGAATGTTTCTGAATTAAAAAAATAATTTATTTAAATATTATTTAGCAATATTATATATACAGTATTTAAAAATATTGAAAGTTTTATATATTTACTATAATATTTTACAGTATATAACAGTACTTTCACATATCACATATAAAAAAAGTCGGACTTTCTACACAAGTTATGCATCATTATACAAGGTTAACAACACATCTCAGAAGAAAAAAAATGCACGTATTATAAAATAATAAATGCAACAAAAAAATATGGTTTCCAATCACGTTAAAATATTTTAATTGACACAAAAATACATTGGACAGTACGCAATGTCATGCACGGTGAAAGGAGCAACAGATTCAAGACGTCAGAATGGAAAACAAAACAGGGTTGAAAATGGTAGTATAACAGTCCTACCCAACCCCAGCCTTACTCTCTATACTGCAGTCTGCTGTTGTACTCTTGATATGAAGCTCTATTTGTTTTGAGGTTTGTCCAGTGTCATGCATCATGACTCTCATGTGATTGCAGTCTTGGCCCTTTGAGCACCAATTACACCACTGTGCCAGTGATGTGCAATTTCCAGTCAACACTGTCTTTGACTCAATCCTTGCTGTCACGCACCTCAAAAGTCCCGTTCCAGTCAAGCCTGGAGTAGATACAGTGGGTACGGAAAGTATTCAGACCCCCTTAAATTTTAGGAAAAAAAAATAACAAATGATTTTAGCAAATGGCTGCAATATAACAAAGAGTGAAAAATTTAAGGGGGTCTGAATACTTTCCGTACCCACTGTATATTTGGCTCTTTGTAATTCTAATACAACTGATTAGCATGCACAAAACGCTTTCTTGACTCTTTGCATTTCTTGGCACAAAATAAGTTACCACGACAACTAAGAACTTTTTTTGTTTCAAATTTCATGACTTGCAGATTTTAACCTACTTTCCAGTGTGTCTAATGCTGTTATTATTCTAACGTATTTGGGTGATTCTTCAGTTTGGGACCGTCTGACAACTAGAAAAATGAAACTTCTCAAAACAATGTTTCATCTATGTTAAAACATTAATCACATGTCATGGAATAAAGAGGATCTGATCATGGCCTTATTCAAACTTCAACTAACAGCAATAAACAGAGGAGCAGCCCAAGCTTTTTTTTTGCATATGAGGATACGCTCTCTGTCTGTCAAGCATTTTGCTGACGTGTTTTGTGGAAGTTAGTGAAACGTCTAAAAGTCTAAAATGGCAGAAGTCTAAAGCAATCATAATCTACCATATATGTTTCAGGATTACTAACTGTTCATTTTTTAAGTTAGTAGCCACTTAGTGCTGACTTATAGTAGCATGGGCTAGTGATGTGAATATCGAATATCATGAATATCATTTTCATTAAATTAGGAAGCTACAACAGCCAAAATGAGAGTGTTAATATGGTTGAGATGGCAACCCCTTCTCTCTCTCTTCGCACGTTATTCTAGATGGTGATGGTTAGGGAATGAAGTGGCACTGATACTGAAGGGGGGAACTTAATGGACATGTAAAAGATCTCTCACTTAGGAAAGCTGATATCGCTGAGGGGGAAGTAGCGTTGGCGCCCTCCTCTGAAAACAATACACGCAAAATTCAGCGTTCTCACAAGGTAATCCTTCTGTTCATTGATGCCAGAGGAGAACTTTGGTCAAGATGTTGATGCTCTCAATTAGATTGTTATGAGATGTAATATAGACTGTTCAGAAACACTTTATAAAAACTTTCATTAATAAATCATTAACAAACAATATAGAATGATTAACAGGTCATTAGTTAATATATATTCACATAGCTAGAAATATGAGCTAATGTGTTTGTTAATGTTTAGTAATGAACATTAAATATTACCTAATGATTAACAGATCATTATATCATGTAAATATAAATATAAACAAAATGTTATCATATAAACAGCTTGAACAGGGTTCCCGCATAGTAATCAAATTGATCTCTGTACACTGTTGACCCCTTAACCAACCCTTAAACCTACCCATACCACCAAACCTGTCCCTAACCTCACCCGTAACACACCTCTAAAGTGTTGTACATTAACAAAAGCTTTTTAAGGGGTCATGAACTGCTTCCACTGTTTTTTTTTATTTTGTACTATTTTCAAGTGGGGTCCACTTACAGTGTTATAAAGATTTTTTTAAATCAAAATATGTCATAATTTAGAAGTAATAGGCTATTTTCTGTCCTGTTTTGACCCCCTCATTGGAACGCTCTGTTTGAATAGGTGTGGTGGATTGTAGACTTGGAAGTAAAAGCCCACTGCTGATTACTGTCGGATCCAATATGCTCCACACAGCATCATCTTTTAGTTTAAATCTTTCTGAAAATCCTGTGTCAAATTGCGCCTTGTTTATAAACTAATCCGTGGTAAAATGAAGTGAACAAACGACCAAGGTCTTACTGATGCGATCTTGAACTTCATTAAAAATAAAGTTCATCCACTCTTTCCTAATGTTGAGATCAGAAGGAACTTGGCACTGCAAAACATTTCTGGTTTGGTTTCTACATAGACCTGCGTTTGCCTCTCTAGTTATTTACACTACGGGTGCGAATCGGTGGGCGGAGCTAAACAGGCAGTGATGTAGAAGCAGGCGTTGATCTTCTGCGGAGGCAGTGTTTAGCCACACTATCACGTGACACATTCCACAACCTGACGTTTGGCAGACTGGCTTCAATATAAGCTGTTTTTAGAATAATGAGAAAGTTTTGAGTTCTGAAACCTACAGGATGTTTTTATAGTACAATGACCTCTTACATGTATGATTTCTCAGTTCATGACCCCTTTAATCATTGTATAACACCTGTTAAAATCATTTGTAGATTTTCAAGATGTGCACGATCGTATGAATTCAAAGTTTGCTGACATTTGTAAGCATTTTAATTTACATGAAATAATGATCTGTTAATCATTAGGTAATGTTCAATAAGTTCATTAGTAAACATTAACAAGCACATTATCTCACATTTCTAGCTATTTGAATATCTATTAACTAATGATTTGTAAAGCATTATACAATGTATGTTAATGATTTATTAATTAAAGTTATTATTATAAAGTGTTACCCACTGTTCCTGCAGAAAACTATCATAGCAAAATATGAAAGCCAATATCTTGTCATTTCTAGTGCAGGAATTCTAAAGGTTGAAATAGCTAATGCTAAACATTTGAGGTCAACAATTTGGGTTTTTTAAATGGCAGATGTTGAGGGCCGATGATAAGAACATTTAATAGTATGTGAAATACACAAAATACCTAAAATGTGACCCTGAATCACAAAACCAGTCTTAAAGGGATAGTTCATCCAAAAATAAAAATGTGATGTTTATCTGCTTACCCCCAGGGCATCCAAGATGTAGGTGACTTTGTTTCTTCAGTAGAACACAAATTATGATTTTTAAGTCCAACCGTTGCAGTCTATCAGTCGTATAATGCATGGCAATGGTAACAAAATCTATGAGAGTAAAAAAAACATGCACAGACAAATCCAAATTAAACCCTGCGGCTCGTGACGACACATTGATGTCCTAAGACATGAAACGATCGGTTTGTGCCAGAAACCGAACAGTATTTATATCATATTTTACCTCTGATTCACCGCAATTTCCAACTACGCCAGAGCGATGGACCCTTATGACTGGTTTTGTGGTCCAGGGTCACAAATGTATTTATAAAAAATAAAAAACAAAATGCACTAATTGTTATGTTTAGGAACTACTACTACTACAGTTGTTTGTCAATGCCAAAAATGAATTGGCACAAAAGCTCTTGGCATTATCTGTTAAGAGTCCCTTACAGTGTAAAAAATGTGAAATAAAACGAAGATTATTGGAGAATGTTTTACTAGAAAATACTATTTCAGTGTTTCCACTTCAAAAGTTCAGAGTGTTACTTGCCATTTCTTTGCAATTTTTTTTGTGAAATTTACTAGCAATTTATGAGGAAAAATTGTTTCTACCAATTTTTTTACAGACTTACAACAACACTATGCTAATGGACCAAAGTTCTCCTTCAGTAGTGACAGCGTCACCAGACTTGAGCCCAATAGTATGTAGTTGAGCAATACTAAAATGAATGTAGCCTTTAATTTTCCTTATAATAATAAAAATGTATTTGACAAAAAAACATTATATATGCTATGAACTACCATTTAAGTGTCATACTCAGTCCTGACTCAGCATGCATTATCAACAGCAAACACTGGGGGCTTTTACCTGTTACGTTAATGGGAACGATGCATGAGGTGATGACTTGAGAGTCCGTCTTCATCTTCTCTTCTGGGGTGGGCAGTGGTAAGAGTCCAGCCCAGTTGGTCTGTTTGTCCAGCGTTGAGGGCTCGTTTGGGATCGGGCACCTCGGCCAGTGGCCCAGAGCCACCACCTCTGAATCTGAATCCACTGGAGGAGCAACCTAGAACATGATTATGGTGAAGAATATGAGGTTAGTGAGGTTGGGAAAACTCTTATAGATGTATCTAACAAATCAATAATGGTTTCACTTGCTTTCATTTTTAAAACTCCATGAATTCACTTGATAAGTGCGGTTTATCCTTCTAAATTGATTTATTTCCAATTAAAACAGGAAGTCGGGCCTTTTATCATATAAATAGCCGATGGTCTTTGTTTACGTCACTGTCATGATTTGCTAGGGATTTTTGCTAGTCAGTGGTTACAGCAAATGGACTAAAATTTGAGAATGTCATAATTGCTTTTGGTCCATTTTTCCTGGAAAAGAAGACTAAATTTTCAATGCTTATGTGTGCTTAAAGTTAACTTTTAGCAGTGCACTTGCATACAGTATACTGTTGATGACTTCAGTGTTAAGAGACATGGATTAAAACCCACAAAAATCAATTTTGATTTCATGAGGTCTGTGGAAAAAGTGGAACAACATACTTAAAATTGGAGAACATTTACATTTTTAGTTGTAAAAGCTACATGCACATGCATAAAGAAGCATTGAAACATGCAAAGCAAATGACAATGGAGATGCATTAGTGTACAATAAGGAAAAAAAAGTTATAAGAAATGAAACAAAAGCATATCTACATGAAGCAAACAACACAATGCAAGTTCAATTCCTACTTTTCAGCTGTCACCCATTGCACCAGATGAAGTACACTTGCTAAATCCTGTCAGATAGTTAGCAGTTAATCTAATCAGTTAACTTACCTTGTGGAGTTTAAAGAGTGTTAACTAAAAAGGTTTGGAGTGTTTAGTGGCTGTCACCCAGCCACATATGAACATGCACAGTGTTAAAGTGAGCTGTGATGTTGAGTCTTTGTGTGTCCCTTTCCCAGCCAGCCAATGAGGATCCCACAATAAACAGCAGCCAAAAAAAATGTGTTACCACGGAAACTTCTCCAAAAACCAGAGGAGGACAAAAAGAAAGAGTGAAGCACCACAAAAACAGACGGACAGAATCAAAGGGAGTTTATGACCGTTTTGTTTGCCCGTGCTGAAATGAGGGGCAAGGGGTGAAGTGGAGTTTTGGAAAACACGGGATCAAAGCAGAAGGAAAAAAAAAAGTGTATGGAGCCAAAATGAGCAGGAGAGGAGGGGGCTGGGAAAGAGCCAAATGTGACGGTTTGATTTCTCCATCTGGCTCTTGTTCAAAAGCTATTTTGATTAGCAAAGAAACGAGACATCAGGGGAATGAAAGAATGCCATTCATGAAGTTCTACAGCAGAAACAGAGAAACAGATCGTAAAGGAGCATGAGGAAACAGGAGAAAGTGAAAGTTATAGTATGTCTACAAGACCTGTGTCTAGGGTCCAAAATATAACTTTTGTCAATCTTGCAATAGTAAGTGATTAAAAAAAATAAAATAAAAATGAAAATAAATAAAAAATTACAAAATAAAACAATAATAATAATAATAATAATAGCACTTCATATATTAAGGGTTAATTTGTTAACATCAGTTAACTAAATTATTTAACATGAACTAATAATGAAAAATGCATCTGTTCACATTAATGTACTAAAAACTATCAAAACATAATACAATACATAATTAATAATAAATTTGAAAAAGTGTAATAAATGCTCTCTCTCTCTCTCTCTCTCTCTATATATATATATATATATTACAATATATGGGACAAGCCAGTATGTAACAAAAATATTAACCATTATGATTTTGTTCCTCATATTTTCATTACTATGGCTTAATGTGAGGAATATCCCATCTATTAAATTATTATGTGTCGCTAAATTGATTTCTGGAGGAAAGTGGAAAACATCTTGTGGTAAACTCACTGATTACAAAAACGTACACATCACAGCTGGTAACTTTAAAAGAAACAAAGATCATTTTTGTTTTACATTAATTTTGGACCCTGTATATGCCCTAAAATGGATCAGAGAAGACAGACAACAGCAAGTGTGAGTTGAAGAGAATATTTCGAAAGGGAACTCATGACAGAGAGTGTCTGTTCGTGTGTTCACTCTCTAAAGCATCTATCTTGTAGTCAGGCACTCAGGCAGGGGTTTGTGAGTAAGCCACAGTGCCGGGAGTTGATGGTCAATTATATTTTTTTTGCCACAGACACACACACACGCACATGCCACAGACACACACACACACACACACACACACACACACACAGACAGAGTCAGACAGCGGCTCTACCCTGGAAACCCTGTCATTAGGAAACCTCAGACTTGCGCACTTCTGTGTGTGTGAGTTTCCCATAGACATTCCTTACAGAGTATTTCAGGAGCTTAATGCTGGAGAGGCTATGAGAAGGGCAGTGTTTTATTAGTCTGTGCAAGTGTTGATTTATAGCATTACCAGTGTCAGAAACGAGGCCAAAGATAATGAAGATAATTCAAAGTGACTTGGATTTGCAAAATCATGGAAACTAATTTCCATATGTTATTAACAAAAAACACACTACTGATCAAATGTTTGGTGTCTGTATACTTTTTTAAATGTTTCTAAAAGAAGTCTCTTATGTTCACCAAGGCGACATTTATTTGACCAAAAATAAAGTAAAAACAGTAATATCGTGAAATATTATAACAACTTAAAATAACTGTTTTCTATTTGAATATATTTTAAAATATGAATTAAATAGTAATTTATTCTTGTGATGCAACGTTTTTCAGGATTCTATTGTGAATAGAAGGATAGTCAATAAAAATGGTGATTTTTGAATGTTAGTGTATGCTCTTCTAAAGGTCAAAAATGCCCCTGAAAATCGGTTCACACACATTTTCCATCATTCAGATTTGCACGCATGCACAGATCATCATTTTGATGTTGGCATATCCAGATGAAAGTTGAGATGAACTGTAGATGTTAGAAGGTAATAATAGCATCAGAAGAGAAGTTTTAAAGAATTCTAGATGTTAGACGAACACAAAAGAGCCCTGTTAAGATTTGGTTCACTTTCAGAATCTGATTAAACGTTTATAATAAAACTCATAAACATTAAATAACTTTAACACTGACATGTCTTGAAGATTCTACCAAACCAAATCTTATGAAAGACTTTCTGATAAACCACTGATTTGGAAGCGGTTTCGGCCTCATCCCATGATTAGGGATGTAAAACTGTTTCCAAATCAGTGTGAATGTAGGATTTAGGAGACGTTTGGGGGTAAAATACCTTTCTGCTCCACGGGGAAAAATGACAACACTCAGTAGGGGAGGAGGACCGGGTGCTTTGGAACTACAACACATACAAACACAAAGATGGACATGAATATGAGGATGAACATGAACATGAACACAATGAGGGTGCATCTGCTTTCATATTGGAACTGGAAGAACAAACTGAAAGAACAGCCGTGATTCACTGTGCTTGTCAAAACACAATGAGATAATAAAGATTTAGGTGATTATATATAATTAAGAAGTCGTCCTCAATTCTGCATCACTGAAACATTTACAACACCCAATTCACATACAGAGTTATTATGGATTATGAACTGACATTTTGGCCAAAAGTGACGATTTAAAGTTAAAATGCTTTAATGTTGGATTTTTTTTCTTACAAATACACAGCTTTTCACAAGATGTTCATTGATGGACTGGAGTGGTGTGGATTATTGTGATGTTTTTATCAGCTGTTTGGACTCTCATTCTGACGGCACCCATTCAGATCCAATGGTGAGCAAGTGATGCAATGCTGCATTCTCAGGCCTGTCTTCTAATGAGGAAACAAACTCATCTACATCTTGGATGGCCTGGGGGTGAGTACATTTCCAGCAAATTTTCATTTTTGGGTGAACTATTCCTTTAAATCACGGTGTACTATGTAAAGATATATAATCCAGTGCAACTGAATGAACTCCTGTCAGCAACCCATGAACATCCTGAAATAAATAGCGTTATTATAGGAGGTTTAACAAAGAAATGAAGGTTGTTTGTCCACATGGCCGCATGGTTGGCTGCAAAAGAGGAGTTATTTTCATAATGACCAACCTGGCACAAATAAGTAAGTGCTTAATGTCTTAAAGCACGACATCCAGAGAGACACTCCCTGTTTTTTAAGATCAGCTGGATCAAAATAATCATTAAATAATCATTCTACTGAAATGACTACTTATGCAAAGGTAAAGAAAAAAAAAAGAAAGAAACTGGCAACCTGGCTAATATAGCTGTTTACCTGCATCTGCTTTATTCACAATGAATCACAGATACAAACTATGAGACTGAAAATGAATAAATAATCTAAAACATTTATGAACATCAATGCAAAGAAAATAAAAAATCATTTATAAATTACTGTAAAGTGTACATGCATGTTGATAACATGCTTTGCATGGTATGACCCTTGTGAAAAAGAAGTCTGCTTTATTGTATCGAATGTGCACTTGTAGTGTAAAATCCTAAACGTATATTTTTAAGCAGACGATACTATAATATTAATGAAATAAAAGTGTACTTATAATAAGTGTACTTAAAGACTACACTTTTATATATTTCTTAAAACACTTGAGTACTTTTAAAAATGGCACTTTCGAATAGTCAAATGAAACATTTAAATTAAAGCACATTTTAAACCTTTTATGTTTTAATAATCTTTTTATGGTAACACATTAGATTAGGGACCAATTCTCACTACTATCTATTTGCTTATTAGCATGCATTTTACTAGTATACTGGCAGTTTATTAGTACATATAAACAAATATTCTGCATCCCAAATCATACCCAATACCTAAACCTAACAACTACCTTACTAACTAAAATCAAAATTCATCATGTGAAAACCATGGACATTGAGTTATTTTTGGTATAGCGCCTAAACAAAATCTCAAAGGAACCTCAATTTTTGTGATATCAACTTCAAATTTGGAACATAACTTAGTTAGACACACACCTTTGATTTTATAGCAATTTTTAGATTCCAAAATATTTTGTAAAAAAATTATTTTATATAAAAGTACAGTACATTTTCTTTACAGTAAACTTAAACTTCTTTAAAAGAATATTTTTTTTTTTTTACACTTTTTTACACTTTTTTTTTTGAAATGCCAACCTTAGGTCTGTCTTCCAAAGCATTCATGAATTACATCCATTTAAGTTTGTGCATTTTCATGTCTATGTTCAGAAAGGGGGGTGACAGTTAAGAGATTAAAGTTAACATAATAATTACATTTAAATGTACTAAATTGCAATTTCATTAAATATATATGTGTCCAAAAACATTCCATTCAGTTTGCACATAAGTATATGCTTTTAAAGAATATTATTTGTGTAATAAGTACTTTTTTGAAAAGTGTGCTAAAGTGTACTACTTTTTCACAAGGCAAAAATACAAAAATAAAGGACAACAAGGATGGATTCATTCAGCTAAAGTCAAAGATCTCCATGCAGTGCAGCGGGTCAGACGAGGTTCGGTGTGACACACAGGCGTGTGTTTACCTGTGCTTGTGTTGTCTGAGTTTCTATGTCTCTGTCTGTCCTTTCCTAAACACATAGACACACTCTGTCACAACAGACACAATCAGCAACACTCCGTCTACAAGAAATCACTCTAGATCAGAGCTCCAATAACACACATTGTGCAGGCAGACAGGCAGATGTTTACCGTGGTGAGGTGTCTCTCTCTCTGCTGGCGTCTGCAGTGCACCCGGGGCGAAGGGTAGGTGGGCATGGACGGAGCCATGGAGATGGAAATGGTCACCCTGCGCTCTCTCTCGCTGACCTCCTGCCTCTGCTGCTGGTCTGATGAGCAGTTTCACACACAATAGACAAATCCATCAGTCCTTTCTATCAACTAGACACAGGTGTTTAGGAATAAATCATGTCTGGAGCACAAACAGTGCTGGACGAGTTACACTGAAGTTTAACACTTACTGTTGGGGTTTGTTCAAAACACTAACCTTAACTAAGAGTAATATAATAACAGTGATGCTTGCAAGCACCACTAGCACAAATAGCATAGTGTGAGTTATATGAAATCATCGTAATAATAATAAATCAGAATAATGATGTTTCTATTTGTCCTTCTTTCAATTGTTTTACTTTTGGTTCTTTTTGGTTTTGGTTTTACATTTTGACATTTTTAATTGATATGTAAAGTGCAGATTTAAAGATTTAATGTATCATAGCATGTGGATCATTTTTGTCATCTGACATTCTTTTGCTGTTTTTCCCACTTTGCTTATATGCATTACACATACATTCTGTTTTAAGAATTTACATTTTCATATTATTATTATAGTTTTAATAGTTATATCCTGTCATTTACAGTGTTGTTATTGTTGACTTCAATTAAAATGAAATCTAAAACTATTATATAGCTTACATGAAATATAAATATTAAATGAAAAATAAAAAAACTAAATTAGAAATGTAACCAAAACTAACTGAAATAAAATAAATGATATATATATATATATATATATATATTATGACAAAAATGACAAAAGCACTTAAAAATTACTAAAAGTAAAATTATATATATAATAATATAATTATATATAATTACATGAAAATAATATTCTGTCAATTATAGTGTTGCTATTGTTGACTTAAAACTAAAACTAATTAAAATTAAAAATAATTTCTGTTATTTGAAATAAATATGAAATGAAATAAAATAAAATATAAATATCAGATTAGATTAAAAAAATTTAACTTAATCTTAAAGGTCTTAAAAGATGAAAAATAGAAATATTGCTGTGGTAGACAACTGAAATAAAATAAGCTTAAGCACTAAAATGACTCAAATTAAAACTGAAATAAAAATAAACTAAAGCCATATAGAACTATTAAAAAACTAAATTAATAAAAATGACAAGGGCACTTGACAAAATTACCTGTCATTTATAGTGTTGTTATTGTTAACCAACTAAAACTATTAAAAATACTTTCCTTAAATGAAAACGTTGAAATTAAATAAAATTAAGTTAAATATTAGATTTTAAAAAAGCTTGCAATGAATATTAGAATTGTTTTCTAGGCAACTAATTGAAATAAAATAAGTACTAAATTACTACAACTAAGTAGTAGAAACAAAAAATAATAATAAAGCAAACTTAACAACATTACTACAATTAAAATTTAAAATGACAATATAAAAATAACGCTAATTAAAACTTTAACAAATACTATGATAGTATATAAATAATACTAAAATAACACTGGTCCTTTAGAACAAATCACATTATTTAGATTTGATGCTTCCATCTTC
Source organism: Sinocyclocheilus anshuiensis (assembly GCF_001515605.1). Taxonomy (NCBI): domain Eukaryota; kingdom Metazoa; phylum Chordata; class Actinopteri; order Cypriniformes; family Cyprinidae; genus Sinocyclocheilus; species Sinocyclocheilus anshuiensis. The sequence continues at coordinate 1,561,251 of NW_015544250.1, read as the reverse complement.
CTCCACTAGAGGGCAGTGTTCACTGCCAGTGAATGGAGGATTTTGAGCAGAGCGAACAACTTTACTTCGATGATCACAGAAGGTGTTCATTCAGTGATTGTATAACTGATCAGTATTGATTTGTAAACGTGTCTAACCTCTGTACAGCGCCCGCAGGCTCTGTTTGGCATTTCGATGCAGCTCTTCCACACACGCGGGCCGAGTCGACGGCAGGAACACATTTCTCTGCAGGTGCCATGGAGCCTGATAATGTCCACTCAGCTTGCTCTCAATGTCCAGATTAGATAACGCTGCAGATAAAAGATCAAATGTTACAAAATAATTATTTGTACATTAGTATCTATACATTTTATCATTCATGTTGACATCTTTAAGACACATTGTTTTTCAGAAAATATATATTCTTAGTCCAGAAAACATATTTTCACCTTATTTAGCATAAACCTCACTAAATTTTGTTAGACTTCTGCTTCATCACACCTCTTGACTATATAAGCTTTACCAAGATAATCTATTAACACAAAGCGAAACAATAGTCTTCAGCTGATATGAGCTGGTTAAGAATGTAGAGTCACTCAGAATGAGACCTTTAACTCAGTAGCCGAAAACTAAACCTGCTCTAATGACTTCCTCAAATGCTCAGAGAAGCTGCAACTGGTGTGAAAAGCAAATAAGCTCAGTGGCTGATCCAATAGCCCAACATTCGCAAAACAATGCTGCAATCTGCCAGCGGCTAAAGCATCACTGTGTGGGAGACAAAAGGTGTTAATGGAGCCAAACACCTGATTCATGATTCATCTATCAATTTTAAAATGAAATTCTAAATATGAAGTAGTCATATATTATTTTAGATTTATTACATAACCAAGATACTTTCATTATGAACCCCTAAAGAGAGGTATAATGCGGATGTGGTTGAAAAATAAATGCATGTGCTTAGTGATCAGATCACACACACACACACACACACACACACACACACACACACACACACACACACACACACACACACACACGTCTCAGTTATGAATAGACATAGAGTGTCTGTGTGTCTGGCTGGGATGCTGCAGGCACTTTTCACTATGTGAATGTGAGTGAATAGACGTACAGCTTCTCTTCCCTTGCCGTCATTAGCACACGGCAGCATTAATGCAGAGCAATCTAGGTCACAAACTCAATAGAGCACAACTCTGTGTCTGTGTTATCTCTGTGTGCACACCTCTAAGACTAACACACACTTCAATATTTTTAACACTTTACAGCAAAGTTATATTTTATGATGCAAATAATAAGGAAATGTTTTCTATGAAGTCTATAAGTGTTCAATAAAGTAAAAAAAATTGCCAATGTGAACATTTACATTTACATGTATGCATTTGCCCGATACTTTTATCCAAAATGAATTAAACTGCATTCTTGCTGGCATCACAAGAATAAAATAAAAAACAGTTATTTTAAAATATTTCACAATATTACTGTTTTGCTGTATTTTTGAATAATAATTTCAAATAAATGCAGCCTTGGTGAGCAGAAGAGACTTCTTTCAAAAACATCAAAAATTAAAAATCTTACTAACTCCAAACTGCAATCAATTTTTTTTTTCAGTATTTAAAAGTTTGTCACCAAATGAATTACATATTATCCCAAAAATGACACATATAAACATGATCCATTGACTGCAGGCCGATCTTCTCCTCACCTCAACAGCATGACATCACCCTAAAAAAAACTATTCCACAGACCTCTTCTGAGATAATGCATCATGGACCTTATTTACGCCAGACGAGTGGCATCTGCTAAGCATTTCCTCCAGTACCTTCTCTGTATCCTCCTGGATTCGTTCAGCTCATATGCCTGTTCTGCACACCACCTCTGCCATCCCATACCCTGCTCTCCTTTGTAGCTTTGCCAGAGTATTCCTCTCATGTTTGCCCTCTGAGGATTTCTCCCATCTGGGACTAGATTCAAAGGTTTAATTTAAGGGGAACTGGAAACGAGCTGGACTGGAGTCCTGGGCCGGCTCTGGGTCTTGATCAAAGGCGCCTGACTGTGAAGATGAACCAGCCCTTAGATGTAATCGCTGCCTTTCACTGTGAAAAATAAAGCTTCCAGAAACAATTTCACATGTCATAAGAGAACCTGTGGTTCAGAGGAAAACCTGCTTCACAGAACCCAGGGGGGCCAAACTAGTCCTCTAGAACCAATACACTGATATGAAGAACGTAACACGTAACATCAAGAACCTTTATTATTCAATATCACTATTAATAATAAAGGTTTCAAATGGGGGGTTTCGCAGCAAAACCATAAAGGAACCATTTTTGGCTCTCCAAAAATCCTTTCAGTGATCAGTTCTTAAAAGAACCATTTTTTTTAATCTCATTGTGAAGCAGATTTAATAATTTTTCCAGTATAAAGAACCTTTTGTGGAATGGAAATGTTCCAAGTCCATGGGTCGGTAAGAATTTTTAATGTTTTCGAAAATCTTTTCTGCTCACCCAGGCTGCAATTATGGCATTACAAATACAGTAAAAACAGTAATATTGTAAAATATTATTATAATTTAAAAGGGTTGTTTTCTACATGAACATATGTTAAAGTGTCATTTATTTCTGTGATGCAAAACTGAATTTTCAGCATCATTACTCCAGTCTTCAGTGTCTCATGATCCTTCAGAAATCATTCTAATATGCTGATTTGCTGCTCAAGAAACATTTATTATTCTCAATGTTGAAAAGTGTGTGCTGCTTCACATTTTTGTGAAAACTGTGATGCATTTTGTTTTCAGGACACTGATGAATAGAAAGTTCAAAAGAGCTGCATTTATTGGAAAGAGATCTTTTGAAACATTATAACCATCTTTGCTGACACTTGATCAATTTAATGCATCCTTGCTGAATCGAAGCAGTAATTTCTTTCAAAAAATAGATCTTACTGATCCCACAGACTGACTGCACATTAGTGTATATGCTGTGTATATTCTGTATTTCTTCCAAATTTGTCACAATCTCGTTCACCATGAAATGAATCAAACTCGACTAGTCTCTGAGAGACCATAAGTCAAGTCAAACAATCTAACCTCTGATCTCAAGCTTCATTATGCCAAGCATCCTTAGTGACTTTGAAAAGATGCTTAGTGACCACTGTTTGAGGGATTAATCTGACAAATGTCCAAGAGCATGTCAGTTTCCACTGTTTAACTCTACTTGCCTATATGGATAAGGTCAAAATTGTAGCTTGTTTTACCGGAATTCACCCTAGTTTGATGTTTATTTACAGTGCCACCCTTCTAATCTTGGGATGAAATGTTCCCATCTATTAGTCTGAGATGACTCTATGAGGATTCTGAACGGTAAGTAGGGTGAAGGCACTCAGTGTGGTGGAAAACATGGGGTTTCCAAGTATGCTCCCCAAGGGAAGACCCCTGTTGAGGAATGAACTAATGCCCTTCTTGGCTGTCTTTATCCAGACAGACATGGCTCCAGTCAACCATGGTGATCATGGTAGCATCTCAGTATCTCAGCCCTTGAGCCCCTGCAGCTCATCAACTCACCATCCACATGAAAACCATCACTGATGTCCTAGACAGCACCATGCAACTAAACACCAAAAATCATACCATGCAACTAAACACCATGCAATGCCAAATTTTTTATCAATGTCTGAGAAAATCTTTTATACCTGAATGAATTGTTTAGTGGGTAGCACATGTAGTCCAGGCATGCTAAAC
>NW_015544250.1:1546900-1557419 GCF_001515605.1 Sinocyclocheilus anshuiensis | reverse complement strand
AAGAATAATTGAATAAAATTAAATAAAAAAAAAATAAAACAAGCGATTTAAAATCTTGTGCATGCTTTTGTAGTGAAAATACAGAATTGATGTGAACAGACAGCAGTGTTCAGTTATGCTTGATACTGTGGAAAGGGTCAAATGGGGACAATGCATAAATAATAAAGTGCATTACCCAGTGCATTAAAAACTAATGCCAATGGTGATTATGACCCAGAAGCATTTGTATAAATCCATTATAGTACAACACAGTAGGGAAGTCACAAATCATTTTTACCTACGCATGCTGAAAATCCAAAAATCATATTGATTCTCATGTTGAGATTTATAGGTTATACCTGCAGAAATTTTTCAATTTCATTCCTTTGTGTATTAGACTGAAAATATATGCTACAAATGGATTTTTTTCTGCCAAACAACACTAGATCATCCAGAATTTCTCAAGCTCAGTCAGTCAGCTAATCCAGGAAGGGGTAGCTGTGCTGGAAAAGGGGGCTGGGAGCTCTCTTCCTTATAGAGCTGTTTGGTAGTTGTTTAGCAGCATGGGGTAAAGAGCAACCCAGCAGTGATCTCTAACTAGAATAACAGCTCTGCCTTTCTGTCCCTCCACAGCTCAAGCACCTCAGTCATCTCAGAGAGAGAAGGGCATTTGTCCGTGTGGGTCTTTTCAGCAGCTGTTACATTTACATTTACATTTAGTCATTTAGCAGACGCTGGGGTATGAGAGAAAGAGAAATTGTTCGAAAGAGCAGCTGGGGTTGCTGAGTCTTCTGGAGCTGTTGCACCTAATTGATAAACACCCAAAGTGTTTCCACACTAAACTGAGAAAAAGAAACAAGAGGGGTGAATTTACCACTTCGGAGCACAGCATTTCAGTGCAAAAAAGGTTGCACATTTTCCAGGTGATCATGGCAGCAGTTATTCATAAAATTATAATTACATATTAGATATTGAGCTTTAGAACTGGCCATAAATCCATTAAATCATTTAGAGAACCAAGCGTTAAACAACAAAGACAACAAATAAACATTGCTATCAACTGGCACAATTAATTCTTAGTGAATTCCCCCTTGTCCACACAAATCAAGAGAAATCTCAGAGGTGGCCAAAACAGGCCATATACAATGCCTCTATCTGCTCTGCAAAGACACAAGTAAACAGCTCCTAAAAACAATAGAAATGGTTCATGGAGACCGCTTGTCTATTGATGGTATCATCTGAGATAAGCCAACAGGCTTATTTTGGCATGAAAAGTGGAGATGGGAAACAGAATGGGCTTTATCACTAAACCTTTTCCTTTCCTGATCCTTTTCCCTGTTTTCTTTGCTATCTTTCCAAAGTCAGTGCTATTCTTCTATCATCAATGTTATCCGTAGCTTGAACATGTAGAACTGCAATTTTTAACACCACAGATGGAAAGCTAAGCAGAAGTTGGAGGCCTTGGCGTAGAATCATGGCGGATATTCCAAAACCTCAACTGATTTTCATTTTGGAAATTTAATAGATACTTCAACAACAACGGAACATTCTTTCTGAACATTTTATGTAGTTACAACGTTGGATTTCATAGCGTCCTCAGCAACATCTTAATCTCAGCTCCTTTCCTGTAGGCTAAATATCAAGGGTGCAGAAACTAACCTTTATAACCTTTAACCCTGAAAAGGGTCAGTGATTTGCAACAGTTGCCGTTGCAACCAAACAGAGCCCAACTTTATGCAAATATATGATGTCATGCAATATGGCAGCTCCCATTGGGAATGCGTGTAGGTCAGTAGGGATGCACTAATATTTTTAATTCTGCAATAATTATTTTCATGTTATGGCCATCTGATGCAAAAAAAATATATATATTATTTTAAAATGTGCATGTTTTGTGCTGAAAACATCTTTTTATTACACATTCACATTTTATGATGAATAAATCAGAAACATTAATAAAATTAAATAATGGCTGATGCACAATTAAATATCCAATTTCACCCAAACCAATATATCACACAACCCTAATACAGCCTACTTGTAAGCAAATGTATAGTGATTTGGTCACTGCCAGTAATTTTAACCACTGTCAGTGGGAACGTACCTTAAGGCTGTCCCGTTTCCCAAGCTCAAACCCACCATCTTCAGCCTACAGTCACCCTCTAATCATCAGCCACTGTTAAGACATGAACCCTGAGCCAAGCCCAGACCACTGACATTCCCCAATCCAAACACACACACCTTCCGACGTGGGAAAGTGTAGCCCTCCAAATGTTAGCCATTCATTTCAATGACACCACACCTCACTGAAGACCACCTTCCCTCCCCTCCTCTTGGGTCACAGCACATTTGGTATTACCACAACTCAAATGTTTGGGTTTACTTACAGAAGAGCATAAAGAACTAAAGTGTGCCAATTCAGCAAATCTTTCAGGTACACATCATCACAACCATACAATGCCGTTAACAACTTCATTGAGCCCCAAAGAGGCAAAGTAATGCATATTTTAAATTGTAAATATGATGCAAAAGTATATTTAGCAACATTCAAAGGACATGAGTTCACCAAACTCAGAGTTTCTAGGCTGTAAAACAAACTACATCTAGGCAAAAGATCGCAAAACAAGGTTTGACAGTTATGGATTAACTCTAAAACATAAGAATCCATTAGAAGCTACAAAGTGTAATTTAAAAGGTCACTATGACAGGAAACATCTACTGTACCTTTAGACCTCAACGGCATGCAGCATCCGAGAGCCATGACCGTAATAGTGCGTCTCAGCCAAGCTGGTCAGCAAGGGATGAGTATGTCTCTATCTTTCCTCTCGTTTTTTTCTCGTGTTTTCATTTGACTTTCTTCAGCCCCCTGGGGCTTGTTCATCACCGCCATGGAATCACAGCACACTTCTTTCTCTCTCTCTCTCTCTGACTGACTGACTGTGACCTCAGGCTACTTTCAGCTCAGCTTTGCTGCAACATCTGCAACACCCCACCCCCCCTCAATCTCCACCCTGTTACCCTAGATGTCCTTTACCCCCCATAGACAGTGCACATGGTTCAGTCCAGCCACAACTTGGGCCGCTATAATCCTTTTATGCTTCACTGGAGCGGTCCAAAGGGAGGAAGCACAGGGTCACTAATCCACATTGCTGCCAGTAGGACGCTGGACAGTTGCACAGGCTCATGTATGCATGCTTGATTCACAAAGAATGGCAATTCAAAGCAACTATGAATCAATATCAGAGAAATGTAATATGCAGAGACAATGATTACTAAGTTGACATTCCAATGCATGTAAACACCGGGGCTCTTTTAAAACTCTCTGTTTGATTGCGACATGTCAAATTCTGGCTTGACCAATGGTGCAAGTTTAAGGGCAGGACTACCTGTTTGTCCAAATAATAGTGGACAGAGGTATTTGGGATATAGTCTTTTCATCAGGATACCCCCATCCACAACATATGCCCTAAACAAAGCAATTACATCTGTAACTTTTTCCTGGGCACCAGAGTAAAGTAACTGCATCCTGTCTACTGACAGAGCCACCAGTGAAAACAACCCGTAAAACAAGGACTCAATCTTCTAATCGGTCTGAAGGAACCAGTATGCAATTTACAACCTATTGTTTTCAGACACAAATCAAGGTGGAAATGGCTCAGTTACTATTGTAAATGGGTTGTATTTACTAGTTGTGGCTTGTGTACTAACAGACTCGTATATAGGCCTGTGTGTTATGTTAGCTGGTACACCAATCACTGCTGTGTCATGGTGGTGTAGAAGATTCAGAGAGGAGGCAGATGGTAAACTGCTACAAACCAGGTCTTTAATCTAGTACATATGACAGAACAAATATAAATAACAATTCCTTAGTGTCTCAATTGTTTCTCCTAGACAGCAGTAAGATTAAATCGAGAGCAAATGGACACTTTTGCTGATGTCCCCTGCTTTCCTTGAGCAAAAGACCCCAGTAATCTCACATGGGTGTTTCAGAAGAGATCAACAATGCGTCAAAGTTGGAGGCCTTCCAGATCTCAAACTGTGTTCAGGTTTGCCAAGACAGCAAAATCTAAAGTTAAAGATTTCAATATGAATTCAAATATACTTAAAAATATTTCAATATGATTTTTTCACATAAAAAAAATCTAAACTGTGCTATCCACATTCATTTTATGATTACTAACACATTAAATTTTAGAATAAACATCTAAAAACAAAGTTAATACACTTCTCCTGAGCTATAAAAGTGCAACCTCTAAACAATGACATTTTCCTCTGGAGGGTCTCAATTGTAAAAGTATTGCTGACTAAATGAGAGGAGACTTTATATACAAGACACATTTCTCAAAAAGACAAGGACAATTATTCTGTGCTGATTACACACACAATTATAGAGGAAGAGAGCGACAGAGAGATAGAAATACAAGCCTCCGTCTTAATCTCCTCTAGTCCGACTCACTCTCAGCCTCTGCTGACCTTGGTGCCATCATGACCAAATGCTGGAGTGAGACCACAAGAACAGTGTTTAAACACACAAAGACCTTACAGAGCCGTTCACACCTGGGACAAAAGAGGCGGAGTTTGTAAAGAAGGAAGTGCATGCATGTGTATTTATAGAAGTTCAAAATTCCTTGCATCAGCAACGATTTTACAATATTGCATTTTGGTTGTTACATTGTAGTTACAATGCAGAGCAATGTATTAAAACTTTCTATAAACCACACCATAATTTTTAAAAATAACGTAACCAAACCATGACATGCAGTTTGTGCATTTAGAAAATAAGTTCCTTATGCTTACCAAGGCTACATTTATTTGATCAAAAAGCAAAATAACATTTTGAAATATTTTAAAATCAATTTAAAATAACTTTTCTATTACTCCAGTATTCAGTGTCACAATATCCTTCAGATTGTCATGGTGCGTGTGGAGAGATGAGGTGAGGACTCAAGTTGCAGGAAGAATGGGTCTTTTTAATAATAAAATTAAACAAAAACGAACAAAAACAATCCCGAGGGGGAAAAACAGGCAGGCAGCCTAGGAACAACAATACGGGTAGACATAACACACACCACGAGCACAACTGACGAAAAACAACGGATCAGAACAGGACTGCAGACACCAGGAGAATAAATAGGGAAACAAACGAGGGTAATGAGGGAGACACAGGTGGAGCAACTTAAACAATAATGAGGTGACAAGATGGGAGGGGACAAACAATAAGACAGGAGAGAGAGCACACGGCACCAAACAAACACAACACAAGCCATGTGCTCACAAAAAACCACAGGAGTGCCCTCTGGTGGCCGTCTTGGGCACTCCAGCTGCAGACTGTGACATGACCCCTCCCTTAAGGAGCGGATTCCAGACGATCCACCAAATGTCAAAGGAATCCAGGAGGGAGGCGGAATGGAGGTGGACTAGGGGGAGGGACAGCGGGTCAGGCCAGTGTAGGGGAAGAGGGCCTGGACCTTGAGGTAGGTCATGGAACCAGAAGCCGCCACCTCGGGAGGAACTGGAGCAGGCCCTGAAGGCTCCTGGAATGGAGCGGGCTCTGGAGTGGACTCAGAGGGCTCCAAGACTGGAGCGGGCACTGGAGTGGACTCTGAGGGCTCCTGAACTGGAGCGGGCTCTTGAGTGGACTCTGAGTGTTCCCAGATTGGAGCGGGTTCATGACTGGACTCTGAATGCTCCTGAACTGGAGCTGGCTCTTGAGTGGACTCTGAGTGCTCCCGGACTGGAGCTGGCTCTTGAGTGATCTCTGAATGCTCCTGTACTGGAGCTGGCTCTTGAGTGGACTCTGAGTGCTCCCGGACTGGAGCTGGCTCTTGGGTGGACTCTGAAGGCTCCCAGACTGGAGCTGGCTCTTGAGTGAACTCTGAAAGCTCCCGGACTGGAGCGGGTTCATGACTGGACTCTGAAGGCTCCCGGATTGAAGCGGATTCATGAGTGGACTCTGAAGGCTCCCGGACTGGAGCTGGGTCTTGAGTGGACTCTGAAGGCTCCTGGACTGGAGCGGGTTCATGACTGGACTCTGAAGGCTTCTGGACTGGAGCTGGCTCTTGAGTGGACTCTGAAGGCTCCCGGACTGGAGCAGGTTCATGAGTGGACTCTGAAGGCTCCCGGACTGCAGCGGGTTCATGAGTGGGCTCTGAAAAAACCACAGGAGTGCCCTCTAGTGGCCGTCTTGGGCACTCTAGCTGCAGACTGACACAGATGACATTCTAATATGCTGATTTGGTGCTTAATAAACATTTCTTAATATTATCAATGTTAACCAATCATGTTAACCAGTCATGCTGATTAATATTTTTGTGGAAACCATGATATCTTTTTTTTTAGAAAGTTCAAAAGAAAAGCATTTATTTGAAATAGTAACATTGTAACATTATACATGCCTTTACTGTCACTTTTAATCAATTCAATGAATCCTTGTTGAATAAAATAATTAATTTCTTTAAAAAAAAGTGTACCACTAAAATACAACTTTTTATGAAATTAATGTTATGAAATAAAAGTTTCAAACTTAAAAGCTTTTTTTTTTGAAGGCAGCCTCAAAATAGCAATATTAAAGTGTTGTATTTAAAAAAAAAAGTTACATATTTAAATCTCTATAAATCACATTTTATCTTATTGCTAAACACTATATTTTTTAAACATAACCATGTCAAATATATGTTGGTGATGGTGAATATAGGACCAGGTTGGAAGTATAATGTAGTTTATAAAATATTCAGAGGGGATTTGCTAACAACGTCAAAACAATGTTTCTGCAATGTTACGAAAATACTTCTGTCAAATTAAGCATGCAGAATAAAAATGTTAGCACAACATTTTTATTACAATATAGTTGTGTTAGCTGGGTACTAAATGTAGTTCTCCTGTCCAGGATGGCCATAAATGATTCCTCTAAACCACATACACGGACACACTGAAGAAAAAAGTTAGACTGAGAAAAAAGTAAGACTGAATGAATGAGAAGGAGGAAAGGGAGGAGCTTTAGTCTCAGACAGCAGGTAGACATCCAAAAATAACACGTCTAATGAGTCAGCGATAATTGCTGGGTTACCTTCATTCTGAAACGAAGCCAAGTGTGCCTGCCCACACACACACACACACACACACACACACACACACACACAAACACACACACGTGTCAGTGAGACATAATGCTGGTGGGTCTAATTCATCACTGTTACCAAAATGTGATTAACTTTTCAACACCCTTGACTCTGTGTCCTGAAGTCAGCATGTTTATATTTAGCTACCTGGACATTTGAAGGTAACTCTATCGCCCCCTTGAGTACTGAGGTTTGTTACTGCACACCTGCGATTTAAGCACTTGCAGTTTATAGCCGTAGTTTCTACCTCTTTTATTGAATATCTCCACCATGATCTCAGCACAGGAAGAAAAGCTTTCCCTGTAATTCTCTCTGTCTTTCTCCTGATCTTTTGCTCCTTCCTCTGTGATGAAGCTCTTTGATCTGGTCTAAGTAGGTGGAGCTCATAGATCATCCTGGAATGTGATTGTAGGTTTTATAAAGCCTGAGTCTGTCAGCTGCATCCATGACCGCTACAGCCGCCGCTGCCCCGCAGGTAAAAACTACAGTCATCTTCATTACACGCCTTCAGGTCTAGCTTTCTGAAGACTACAACTTTTATTTAAAATAATAATAAAATAAAAAAACAGAAAATATATGAGAGAATGTCTATAAGACAACAAGATCTTTCCTGTGAGTAAATGTATGCATACAATTTTTTTTAAATATGCATTTGTACCATACAGTATAATGCATAAATATTTAAAACAGTCTTTTAGGTAGATTCTATTCAAAATATTACTGAAGCAGAGTTGATTAAACTTCCCATCTGTGGCTGAAATTTCCCAAAGAGGAAGCACAGGATGTCTTCTTTTCTCCACTCTCTTAAACTAACACTGGATCAGGGGACCTGGTTCTCCTATCCAGCGCTGAATTGCAGTGGTTTAGTGTGTGACATACCGCCTGACCGCTAAAGCTAAGAAGAGCACACATGGATGGTATTTGTGTGCTCCGTAAGAATGAATTAGACCAAAAACGTGTGTAGCGCTGACTGGATGAAACTATATATTCACAACGTCTTGTTTACATTAGCGGGACGCCCATACCGGATCATTAAAAAACCAAGTGATGTGGTTCACAAGACATTTACTTTCCAAACCAGTGCCTGTAAGAATGCAAACTGAACTCTGACAGAAATGAACTTCATTAGACGTTTCGGTCAGAACGGTCAAAGTGCATCAGCATCAACTTGCTTTAAAATGTGTGTGATTGGCCACCATGAAAATTAAATTAAGAATGTGGTATTTTAGAAAGTGTGTGAAGAATTTTGCTTTTAATTTATTTGCATAAAAATCAGTACATTTACATATTACAATATTTTCTATTCATTTATATATTATAATATTTTCTATTCTTGAAAAGAGATAGTATTTCTAGAAAATGATATACTGCATTTACAATTGTCTTGCAAAAATATTCATCAATTTAGATGTAAAATACAACATCAAGGTCATGGGTTCGATTCGCGGGGATGCATGAACTGATAGATAGTCTCATTTAAATGCAATGCAAGTCGCTTTGGATAAGAGTGTCCGCCAAATGCATAAATTTAAATGCAAACATAAAATCAACACAACTTGATTCAAGTCTGTACTCTGGACACGTATGCAATCCAGAATGTGTTTAATTTTTCAGCACGTGTACTATGACAATGCACTTGTTGTGATGTCTTAAGGTAATTGCATACTCCATTTTTTGACTACTAAATGAGATGAATACATAACAATTATGTAATTTTCAGATTTATAAAGTTAAATACTTAATTTGACTTTTAATTACAGATAATTACAGGGGTGAAAATCTATTCAAATGAGCATTAAAAGAAACCAGGATAAATGTGTTTAAAGTTCAGTACAGTACAGCACAGTGCTTGCAACACCAAGTTCATGGGTTTGATTCTCAAGGAATGCATGATAAAATATAGACAATGCAATACTTAAATGCAATGTAAGTTGCTCTGGACAAACAAGACTGCCAAATGTAAATGCAAATTAAACTCTATCGACCACATCTGATTACCAATAAAATAAATAGTCTGACTCATCCCTCAGCCATCAGCAAGATATCAGTGTATTTAACCCAATAGTATGGGTTAAATAGACTGATTTCTTGCTGTACACTGACTAGATTGTCTGACAAAAAATTGAGTGTTGCTTTCTCGCACAAAACCCACTGCAATAATACCAGCACAGTTATTAATTACAGATAATTACAGGGGTGAAAATCTATTCAAATGAGCATTAAAAGAAACCAGGATAAATGTGTTTAAAGTTCAGTACAGTACAGCACAGTGCTTGCAACACCAAGTTCATGGGTTTGATTCTCAAGGAATGCATGATAAAATATAGACAATGCAATACTTAAATGCAATGTAAGTTGCTCTGGACAAACAAGACTGCCAAATGTAAATGCAAATTAAACTCTATCGACCACATCTGATTACCAATAAAATAAATAGTCTGACTCATCCCTCAGCCATCAGCAAGATATCAGTGTATTTAACCCAATAGTATGGGTTAAATAGACTGATTTCTTGCTGTACACTGACTAGATTGTCTGACAAAAAATTGAGTGTTGCTTTCTCGCAAAAAAAAAAAACTACTATAATACCAGCACAGTTATTTTAGTATCGCTGAGATACTACTACAGTTTTTATTAATATATTTCCTGTTTTAATTCGTTTCAGTTAAAGTTTTAATTATTTTGTTGTTGTTGTTTTCATTATTTTTTTGAATAAATATTTTTGACAAAAGTCTATATATTTTTGATTAGTTTTTATTTCAAGTTTAGTTTGAATTATTTTACTACATCAAGTAAAACTAAATGAAAATGAATGAGGAAATGAGAAAAAATGAGAAATGTTGCCTTTACTACAAGCTGAAATGAAAGAAGTTCAAGATTTTTATACTTTATTTTATTTTGTTTAATGTTTATTTTATTTCAAGAAAAGTGTTTTTCTGGTTTTAGTTGAAGCACTGCAAAAAAACAAAAACATTTTTTTGAAGTTGTAACTAAGATTACAACTAGATAAGATTATTGGAGAAAATATTATTTCAGTTCTTCTACTTAAAAATTTCATGTTAAATTCAATGTTACTTGTCATTTCTTTGTAATTATTTGTGAAATTTACAAGCATTTTCTGAGTGAAGTGCATAATATCCCTGTACCAGGGTGTTGTTATGTGGTTGCTAAGGTGGTTGCTTACTGGCAACCATCAAATCTCTGTGATATTCTGATCTCTAGATGTGGCTCAGGCCCCACCTATAATGTAATTTCATGACATTTTCTCCACCCATTCTTTTGTCTGACTTCAAAATTCAGTCCGATCATCTGTTTGACAGGGTCTGGCATCTGTAACAGTAAAAGCCTGGCAGATGGCCAATGCAAAGTTGCTCACACACACACACACACACACACACACACACACACACACACACACACAC
>NW_015544250.1:1545273-1546597 GCF_001515605.1 Sinocyclocheilus anshuiensis | reverse complement strand
CACACACAGCAGAGCCGGACCCGAAGAACACAAACCCAAACTCATCAAGAAGCACTTGGAGAAACTTTACTAATCTCAGAGGTCCATTCACAGTCTTCTAAACTCACCCCGAAAACAACAGGTCCGCTGGATTCTTTCACTTTCTAAACAAAAAACAATAGTTTTCCTTTACAAAGCCATAAATCAGCAGAAAGAGGTGCAGACCCTCAGAGCAGCTGTCTAATTTCAGAAGTGAACACAAACCCCAGAGTCCCTGAGAAAAACACTCTTCAAAGGCTGACAGAAGAAGTCGAACGAGCGGCATTCGTTAAAGTTCAAACGCAGAACTCTTGTTTATCCAGCTGTGATGTATTACTCTGTGCTGCGGTTTACTCGTGAATATTTTCCACCTTCAGAGTTCATGACTGCACTTCACTGGTACTATTGCTCACACTTACGGTTAGTGATGTGATCAAACCCCTAACACTAATTAAACGTAGGCATGTAACGTATTGTGTGTCATGTGAGTTCAGGACAGTAGATATTATGCTCTCTAGTGGTGTATAGGTTAATACCTATTTACAGGTAAACTAAACTTCATAGAATCTCCACAGCTCCACATATACTGTATATAATATGCTTTGTTCTATAACTGGGTACATTTCACATCAACAAACCTTAACAATTCAACAATGAACAATTAACATCTCATTTACAATCAGGGTCACACTTTAGTCTGGGGACCGATTCTCACTATTAACTAACTGTTAACTATGACTTTTGCCTCAATAAACTTCTAATTTGCTTATTAATAGTTAGTAAGGTTGTAAGTTTAGGTATGGGGTGGATAAAGGGATCTAAAATATGGTCATGCAGAATAAGGTATTAATATGTGCTTTAAAAATACTAATAAACAGCCAATATGCTAATAACATGCATGCTTATAAGCAACTAGTTAACAGTGAGAGCTGGTCCCTAAACTAAAGTGTTACCACAATAGGTTATTGTAGACAAAACATTGAAAAAATGAGAGGACACATACAATGTACAAAAAGTCCACCACAGAAAATTATAATAATGTCATATGATGCTGGTTGCATGTTGTTTCGTTTTTTTTTTAGTTGCGGTGGGTTGTTTGTTTAATACTTTTGTGGACATGAGCAAAATACAAATATTTTCTTAATTTGTATTTAAAAATGTTTTTTTTAGATTTTAGAAATATAGATAATGTTGACTTTAAAGGGGTCATATGATGCTTCTAAAAAGAACATTATTTTGTGTATTTGGTGTAATGAAATGTGTTTATGCGGTTTAAGGTTAAAAAAACACATTATTTTCCACATAC
>NW_015544250.1:1540357-1544938 GCF_001515605.1 Sinocyclocheilus anshuiensis | reverse complement strand
GGCGATCCACAGCGCAAAGTTGATGTATTTCCTCAGCGACCAGCACGGATCAGCTCCAGGCATGACGAAGCGATATCGTCCTCTTTTGGAAGACCAAACAAAGTAGTTTCGGTTTCACAACGAAGCACACAGCGTCTTCACGACATGTCGGCGGAAACAACAATACTACAGCGAGAATAAAAGTTACGCCTTCTTTCTTTGCGTGAACATTTGGGCGGCGTTATGCAAATCTTTCCACATAGTGACGTAGGTATGTGGGGGCGTGTTAGAACGAGCCGTTTTAGGTAGGTGTGGCTGACTCTTAACTTTTATAAAGAATATCTCTTTGGATTTGAGACTTTAGTCTTTGCAACTTTACAGATCTTCTTTATGCACCAAGAGCTTGTAACACTCCAAAGAGAAAGGAAAAATTGATATCGCATCATATGACCCCTTTAACCATTTTTATTTATTTATTTATATTTAGAATTTAAGACCCATACACTTAAAAAACAAGGTTATAATATGCTTTCCCTATATATATGAAGGAAAAGCATATTATAATCCTGTTTCAATTTGCTCATATATATATGAATATAAAATGGATATAAAAAAAATATATAATTATCATCAATAGACAAGAAATGTACCCTAACTTGTAGAATGAATATAATACATAAAATAAATTTTTATATTTTCAAATATTCTAGGTACCTACAGTCATTCAAAAAATGTCAGGGAATTTTAAGATTTCCAGGCCGGGAAAAGTAATGGAAAAGTCCACATAATATAAATCAATGTATTTATGCTCAGTAGTAAAATATTTTGCTGGTAAGAAATTGCTACTAGTGCAATCATTATGACTGAAGAAAAATTATTTTTCAAATCCTTCTCCATCCACAAGAGTCAAGGAAAAATCATGGCAATTTATAGGTCAAAAGGTGTGGAACCCCGAATATTACATTCTGCCATATGTTTTCACTTAACACTGTGCATTACTTACTGTACTTTTAAGAAATATTTTTTATTGCACATTGTCTGTGTGATTCCTGTGGGGTCATTCTTTTGTGCTCTGGATCAGAAACACACACGCATGCACACATCGGACCTCCCACCGGTCATTTATCTGTACCGCTCGGGGTCACTGACATCACCACCTACATTCACAGACTCGACCTTCGACCCCCAGCCACCTCTTTACAGCACTCCTAACAGAGGAAGAGCTCTCTGATCTGAGGCAGACTGACCCGAGGGGAAAGGTCAACTACTGGCCATGCTGATTTTCCTGTAATTAGGCTCAATGCTGGAGACCCCCTTTTGAATTCAGCTAAGCAGAGATTGAGTTTCATCACCATTAAGCTCATCACCACCTGAATACCTCATTCAGCCAGGGTGCAAATTACTGGGGGTTTGGGGGTCTAACCACCCCAAATAAACTGAACCAATTCAAAGGATGTGAAAACAAAACGTTCTGCATATTACTTAAAGGAATATGTTATTATATATCACGTTACTAGATTTACATATCACAACTTATCTCAACAAAATGTTACTGTTTTGTTTTTAAGTCTCAGATGTAGTTATCTAACTGCGTTTGCTTACAGTTCAGCTTGCGCAACATGAAACTGAAAATCTGCCCGCATCTGGATTTTCACAGGCCTTTGAGTCAAAGTACGAGAAGTTACAGACGCTGACGGAGATCCATTTGGCTGGAGGTCTGGTGGAGTGGTTTTGGAGAGAGAGAGAGAGAGATGTTATTGAGAGCAGACCTCCGTCATTGCTTCACATCCATTCATGCAGACCGTCTGCCAATCCTGTAACTGCTGTGTTTTGTGAGCGATGCAGGTTTGACGGGATCAAGGGCCTTTTAGATCTGAGCGAAGCTTTTCTAAGTGTGTGTTCTTTGCAAAAAAAAGTTCATTTTAAAAATGATTTTTATGACCCATGAAATGTTGAACAGGCCATGAGAAAGAAACTCATTTGCTCATCAAGCTCCAAGAACAACTTGCTAATCTCAGTGTAGTCGTACCAACACAACGGCCACGAAAAACAAATGCAGCCCTCATGAATGAATAAAGCATTAGCTTTGGCTTGAAACAACACAAACATTCTGTTCTGAAGGTGGAAACACATCAACGAATCATCAAAAACGTACAAAAGAAAGTCAACAAGACATTGATTATACAGCAAATTTGGTGGACTAAGCAAGTATAGTGCTTTGTGAATTCATTGTGAATTATGTCAGTGTAATTAGCAATGCTGGCTATTGGCTAACCACGAACGCTAAATATTAAACTTTAGCAGGTTGGCTATCCAGCTCGCTTGTGCTACGGACATGAATGATACCTCAAAACAGTGATGCGGCGGACATTGTAGGTCACGTGACATTGCAAACATTACATATATACCATGGTACATAAATTTACTACCACAAGTATTTTCAAAGTACTTTTTGTAATGTAAGTTCATGCTGATATCATGTTTTTTGGATATGGTACCATGGTAATACCATGCTTTTTTAGACACACGCCACCAAAAAGTACCATATAATTGGTAGTACCTTGGTGTACCCTGTAAATAAATCCCATGGAACAAGAATTATGTCCTGTATGTATTTATATGGCATTTCAAGGTACTTTCAAGAATACCATGCTATTACCAGTGTCATTTTAGTATTACTTATATACTACAAAACATAAATGAATGAATGAATGAATGAATGAATGAAAAATTATTTAATAGGGACAAACGCATAAACACACAAATAAACAAATAATGACCGGTTTGCTTTTTTATTTATTTATTACTAGCAATACTATTAATATTAATATTAAGCAGGGTAAATAAATAAATAAATAATAATTTATATATTTATCTTTGACAAGCAATATATTAAATATGGAAACAAAAACAAAATACATAAATATGAAAAAAAAAAAAAAATTACGTAAATATATTAATTGAGGTAAATATATTACAAGCATTATTATTAAACAAAATTTGATTATTAGACAAAATTACATTATAATAACGTTATATATACTCTATACTGCTAAATATGGACAAAATAAATAAATAAATAATAATTATTTATATATTTATTTTTGACAAGCAATATTATTAAATGTGGACAAAAATAAATAAATATATAAATAAATTATTTACAAGCAGTATTATTAAATATGGTCAAAATTATATCGTAATAATAATAATAATAATATAATTTTCTTATTTGCAAGCAATATTGTTAAATATGGAAATAAAATAAATAAATAAATAAAGCAACCACACTTACAGATCATGAGTTTAGCTTTAGTGTGAACACATATTCCTATTTAGCTGTAAATTCACAATATTCTAATTTTTTTTCTCATCTAGCTAAACGAATGCTCACCAGTCAACAAATCAGCATTAAAATGAACTGATCTAATCAATAAATAAACAATTATTGAGGTTCGGCAAAGTAGAAACATCTCATAAGGTCACGTTTCACTTCTAACAGTTCCTACTTCCAAAAATGCATAAATACTCCCCACTAAGCTCACAAAATCATTCATCTCCCTCATACGGCGTCATCTCGTGTTCTCCACGTGCTGCACGGGTCGCCTGGAAAACACGGCCTGTGATTCTCCCTCCAAAACTAACACAGGCAAACTGAGCGCTCTGTCCCACTTCCCTTTTATGAGCTTCATTCTGCAACCCACAAATCATTCAGCACGAAAGAGTTTATGTACACACCACAGCGTTCAGACGTAACTTTAACGCGGGGAAAAACGCTGAGTTAATTGCATTAAAAGCAGCCGAGTTGACTGGAGAAGAACAGCTTTCCGTGCGGGTCCTGTGAGATACACGTGATCTGAGTGCCGCCCTTTGATTCAGGTTCTTCAGACTGCAGAGAGCGACGGCCAAAATCAGCTCGCATGAAGATGCCTGTTACGTAACCGTCTCACTAGTGCAATCATAAGAGCATTTCTGCTCGCTGAGCCCTGTGTAAACACACACATACAGAGAAGTGCATCCAGTTTCAACAATTCCCACAGCTGTCACTCAACAGCTCTTTGCACGCCCTCAAACACGGGGCTCGCGCAGGTACAAATTTTGAGGCAAGGTGAAAGCCAGTTGAGATATGAGGATGTGAGGGGAAAGAGACTTGTTTAACACATTCCAGAGGGATTGTAAACACACACATACAGAGAAGTGCATCCAGTTTCAACAATTCCCACAGCTGTCACTCAACAGCTCTTTGCACGCCCTCAAACACGGGGCTCGCGCAGGTACAAATTTTGAGGGAAGGTGAAAGCCAGTTGAGATATGAGGATGTGAGGGGAAAGAGACTTGTTTAACACATTCCAGAGGGATTTTACATCTCTTCGTTTCATCATATTCATCGCTCTTCTGCATCAACACACTCCAGCCACTCCCGTCTATCTATCTGTCTGTCTGTCTGTCTGTCTGCCTGCCTGTCCATCTATCTATCTATCTATCTATCTATCCATCCGTCCGTCTGTCTAGTGTTCTATCTATCGATCTATCTGTCTGTCTGTCTAGTGTTCTATCTATCTATCTGTCTATCTATCTATCTATCTATCTATCTGTCTATCT
>NW_015544250.1:1500054-1518414 GCF_001515605.1 Sinocyclocheilus anshuiensis | reverse complement strand
TGTCTATCTGTCTGTCTGTCTGTCTATGTATCTATCTATCTGTCTGTCTGTCTGTCTGTCTATCATTTAAATGTTACATATCATAATTTCACAGGTTAATTCCCTATCTATCTATCTAAGTTAATTACACTGTCTAATTTTTGGTACCCTATGATGTCTTAAAAACTGTGTGAAATCTCTTAGCTGACAATTTCCCTCCTGTGTTGACATATTTGCTATTAAAACTATGTACATCATGTACACCTTCTACAGAGGCACCATCGAGAGCATTCTGACGAGCTGCATCACTGTGTGGTATGGTGCCTGCAACGCATCCTGCCGCAAGACACTTCAGCGCATAGTGAGAGCAGCTGAGAAGATCGTTGGTGCCTCTCTCCCCTCCCTCCAGGACATTTACAACACCCGTCTCACCCGCAAAGCCCTCTGCATTGCAGGTGATCCCACCCACCCAACACACAGCTTCTTTAGTCTGCTGCCATCAGGGAGGAGACTGCGGAGTCTCCAGGCCAGGACCAGCAGACTGAAGGACAGCTTCATCCATCAGGCTGTCAGGAAGCTGAACTCCCTCCCGACCTTGCCCCCCCTCCCCTCTTTTGCCCCACGCACCACTGAACTCTGACGGACTCTCCCACTCCCCCCTCCCAAATACACACACACAGTCACTTTAATCAGTCTAAATAAGCTCTTTTTGCACTACAAATCATTATATCTGCACTGTTGTTTACTTCACTGGTTTGCACTCTATCTGCCATGTGCCGTGTGCTGCTTTATATATATTTTTTATATTTTACATTTTACCTTATTTGTATATTTGTATAGTTGTATTTTATACTTAATCTGTATATCTGTATTTATGTTCTACTGTTAGTGTTATCTGTATGCACCAAGGGTCTGAGAGTAACGCAATTTCAATTCTCTGTGTGTATGTGCTGTACATGTGGAAGAATTGACAATAAAGCAGACTTGACTTGACTTGAAAACAGGAAGTTTGAGTGCAAGATAAGTCACCAATATTCTTGGTCCGTTTTCTTGAAAGAGAAAGACTGCAAATTTTAAACATCAGCTAAACATTCATTTGGTCAATGTTTACAAGTACACTAAGATATAGATTAACCTTAGATTTTACAGGCATGAACTAAAAGCCACAAAACTTAAACCATTCTTAATTTTCTCTCCTGAAACTGAAAAGATTTCAAGTCTGTTTGTGTAGAATGCACATTTTGAGTGTTTCTCCACAGTCCTAAATCAGAAAATGTGGTCAGACATTTTCGCAGACAGCTGGGTTTAAAAATACACTCACTGGACCTTCCTGTGTTCATCACCCCACACTACGTCACAGCGTGTGTGTTACGTCCTCCGAGCACATCATAACATTCTGTGGTAACGCTGCCAGTAAATGGCATGGGAAAGCCGTCTCTGCCGTTATTTTTAACTCGTTGTCTCCATGGAAACTGCCACATACGAGAAGACCCACGCACTCCTGCCAACTTGCATGGGAGTGAGTAAAGCCTCTGCATGTGAGTGTCTGATTTCAGGCCACATCTGTACAGGTCTATATACTGTATTCAAAACTGTGTATTTAAAAAACCCATAGATATAATATTCACCATGGTGCTTTGAAGAGGTTTTGCACGAATTGGCACGAAAGTGCAAAAGTTTCCCGCTATATAAGTACTAATGACCAACTGAATGACCATGACAAACATTGTGGTTCAAAACAACAACAAAAACACAAATCAAACTGATTCTATACTACTTTAAGCAAAATTTGCTTGTATTTTTTCGCTTTAGACACAATAAACTAGATTTGAAGCATAAAAATGATTACTTACCTGGAGAAGATGACAAGACATGATTGATGGAGAGACAGCACGAAAGAGAAAAAGAGACAGATAGTTAGTCAATGGAAGTGTAAGTGTGTGTATATACTGTACAATACCATTCAAAAGTTTGGATTTAAAAAAAAAAAGAAATTAATACTTTTATTCAGCAAGGATGCATTCAATTGATCAAAAGTGACAGTAAAGACGGTTATAATATTAAAAAATATTTCTAAGTTAAATAAATGCTGTTCTTTTGAACTTTCTATTCATCCAAATCCTGAAAAAATAAATGTGTCACTGTTTCCACAAAAAGACAGCAGCACAACTGTTTTCAACACTGATAATAATAAGAAATAATTTCTGAAATGACTTCTGAAGGATTACGTGACACTGAAAACTGGAGTAATGGCTGCTGAAAATGCGGCTTTTCCATCACAGGAATAAATTAAATTTTAAAAATATATTCAAATAGAAAATAGATTGTAATAATATTTTATATTGTAATAAGATTTCACAATATTACTGTTTTACTGTATTTTTGATCAAATAAATGCAGCCCTGGTGAGCATTAGAGACTTCTTTTAAAAACATTAACTAAATGTTATTTTTTAGTAGCAGGGTCAAGTTGTGCACTTAAATTATTTAACCATCACTGTGGTGTAGACTTTAAAAATGCTTCAAACTGCATTCAGTTTAAGTAACCTCTAAAAGAGCTGCTCCAGGGACTGAAACATGCACTTTTCTCCAATTTATATGAGCAGTGCACTATAGTGTTTGCCCTCAGCGTCTTTATGTCCTGACAATGCATGAGCACAAAGTAGTCATTTTGTAGCCCATAAAGGGATACCCTCCGCTGGAGTCTCTAATGTGAGGTTATTCATTTCAGGTCAACTGCACTTCACTGCATGTGACAGAATTTATGTGAGAAACTCAATATGTGCTCATATTTTTTATAACATACTAAAGTGTGCACATCAGTCTTGCTGAGAAAGAATCAAAGTTTGATTTGACAAACTTGATTCATACTTTAGCTTAAGTTTCCCACTTCTCAGTTATTTCTAAAGAAAAAGGCTCCGGTAATCTCACTTATATATCCTCTAGAGTTTTATAAGAGATCTCAAACTATCCTCAGATGCGGCAAGATAACGAAGAATGCAAAGAAAGTCATCTCAATATAAACTTAAACACCTCCAATCACAATTTTCCAAAACCAACTGATCTGAGCTCCTATATCAACAACTGTCTTGTTTTTATTTCTCCTAAGTAGTTTCAAGAGAAACATCTGAAGTTCATATATACCTAAATGCAACACATCTAAGAGCTCCATTAAGTCTCCTGAGCTATTAAAGATCATTAAATGTTCCTCTGAGACCCTTTATTCAAAAAATATCTCATGTGCTGAGAGTATGAAGACTCTCTCTCTCTCTCTCTCTCTCTCTCTCTCTCACACACACACACACACACACACACAACCCAGAGGCGCAGTCACACACACTCGTTCATAAGCCACATCATTACTCATCCAGGATTCGCCGACTCTGATTGGTCGAGAGGAAATGGATGGGTAGCAACAACGCAGACTGGCACACGTGGTCGACACACTCACACACACTTTCTGTCTCTTGCAGGCAAACACGCAAACATTCATCCGCCCTCTCTTCAGCAAAACACTCATTCACGGCTCCATCTTTGTTTCTCTGTCTCCATCACTGTGCGTGTTGTCATGCCGTGGGAGAGAATTAGCGGGAACAGCCAATGGGACGGCCCGTCATTTACACACGCACACGCACACGCACACGCACACACACACACACACACACACACAAACACACACACAAACACACACACTGACCAACCTCATGCTACTCTAAGCCTATGAGAATATAGGTCAATTTTTTCCCCTCATAGTAATAGTTAAAGAAAGATATTTTCTGTGTTAGAGACACACTAGAGTGCTCAACCAGCATAGTATTACAATGAGTGGCAGAGGATTATTTTAAAGGGATAGTTCATCTGAAAAAAATAAAAAATAAATCTGTTATTGCTTATTAACCCTCAAGCCGTTCAAAACATGTATGACTTTCTTTCTTTTGTGGAGCTCAAAAGAAGATGTTCTGAAGAATGTTCAAGCTGCTCTTTCTATACAGTGAAAGTCAATGGGAAACAGGGAATTTCAAGATCCAAAAAGGAAATCTATAAATATATTACATTACACAAGTTTTTCATATTAATATAAATTATTTGTATTATCTTCACTAAAATGTTAAAGGGAACCATGGGTATTGAGACTTGTATGGCTTAATATAACATACATGATGTCTCTTAATCTCTTAACACCCCACACCCGCCCTGAACAACTGGAAGCTTGTGACACTATAACAAATTCCTTGTATGTGCAAACATACTTGGCAATAAAGCTCTTTCTGATTCTGATTCTGATTCTGTACATACAATTGTTGATTTGTATATTTTTTATTCCTTATTTTACTTGTTCTATTTTTTTATTTATTTTTATTTTTATTTTTCTGTGTTTTTTGTTCTGTCACTGTCATTCTGTTACACTGTGGAAGCTTCTGTCACGAAAACAAATTCCTCGTATGTGTAAACATACTGAAATATGTGACCCTGGACAACAAAACCAGTCATAAGGGTCAATTTTTTGAAATTGAGATTTATACACAATAAATAAGCTTTCCATTGATGTATGTGGTATGTTAGGATAGGACATTATTTGGCCAAGATACAACTCTTAGAAAATATGGAATCTGAGGGTGCAAAAAAATCAAAATACTGAGAAAATCGCCTTTAAAGTTGTCCCATGGTACGGCAGCAAAGTTCCTTGATTATTACACCGGAATGAGAGTATAGTTCCTAGCCATATCAGCCTAGAAAATCGAAGCTTTTCATTTTCCGTCGGTCTTAGTACATGATGTGATTACAGAAGAGTCAAGTTTTAAATAGGAAAAATATACAAACTCTTTGGTCATTTTTGAGCGAGATGCTAACGGTCTAATCAGATTCAATGATCTATGCTAAGCTAAGCTAAAAGTGCTACCGCCAGACCCGGAGATCGGCTGAATGGATTCGAAAATGGTAAAACTCAACTGTTTAACTCTAGGGGAGTTGGAAAATGAGCCTATTTTCAAAAATAGTGGAGTGTTCCTTTAAGACTGGTTTTGTGGTCCAGGGTCACATATGTAGTAGAAAACCCATGACAGATTTACGTTATTTTAATAATCCATGCCGTTTTATACACATTTTGGACTATGGGGGCCACCATGACGTCAAATTGTTGCACTCGGTGAGCTACTGGTGCTACCTGTTGCTATTTTTACCACAACACAACTCAGAATACACAACTCGGAAAATAAAATACTGATATGATGCCACATTGTGCAGCTGTTGGTTGTAATTTTCAGTCGAAGGGCAACAAGAGATGCTCTACTTTAGCCCTACTGACTAGAGTGAGTATTACCACCTAACTAGAATTCCTTCATTGTGAATGTTGACATGACAGTAATAAGCATAACAGAATGATGAGAAAAACAAAACAGAGAAAGATGTGAGATGTTGATGTCTTGATTCCCACAGTATTGATTTGTAGCCACAGGGCAGAAAACAATCCTAAACAATCCACCTGCACGGTCAGGAAACGGCTCAAGAATGTGAGAATGTGACAGCAGAACATCTATTAATCACCTTATGCAAATGTACCTCCTATTTTAGATCAACACATTTTATTAGTTCTAGTCATAAAATACATGCATGTTCATAATATGACGGATTTCAGATATGTGCAATGTTTCTCCATTAGCACCAAACTACTAAATATCTGACTCCAAAAGACAGATGAAACATGACATCTCATCAGTTTCCCTACTCCATCCTTTTACATCTTTTTTATTTTAGGAAAATCATGAAAATGGGAACTTTGTGATTTTAGTGGAAGCAGGTCAACGTAACACAGCCCTTTTCTGCATGCAGTCATTACAGAACTGAAGTTAACAGTTACAGAACATAAGCTAACAGGACCTGCACAACATCAGTGACCTCACCCACACACACAGAGTCAGGATCATACCGGACCACCATGATGATATCACATAACAAGAGGAGAGTATTTCTCAATCCCAAAATCAGAAGAATTCCCCCCACACTTTTATATCAGGACTGTGTCTGTGATAGTCGACAGCAAGTTAAATGCAATGCAGTTTTTAGGCCCTGACTACGAGATGGACAATATTTTTAAAGGGGCTGTTCATGCAGGACACAAAATTTAGATTTTTTTTACAGAACTGAATTAAAGACTTTTACATTCTAATTTAGTTTGCATTGAGATTTCAGTGTAAGGAAGTAAATTAAAATTGAAATTCATGTAACAGTAATTTTTAAAGAGAAAACAGAACCGATGCATTGCAGGAAATGAAGTGTTTCCATCCATCAATCATTCCATCCATCTATCATTCTATCCATCCATCCATCGTATAAACCTTCAAACTTCAAGGATTTTTCAAAACTTTCAAACGCGACTTTGTCAAGCCAATATTTCAAGTTTGTAATGACAAACTTTGCTTCTCTAGTTAAAAATTAGTTACATAAATTTCTTAAGTCGTATTTTTATTCTACTTCCTTGCATTCACAATTGAATTGCAAATTAGTATCCTATTTGATTCAACTTCAATTCAAATTCAGGAACTGAATTGGAATTTTAAATGCTTTCAATTCAGTTCTGAATGTCGCACGACCCTCGAGTCTCCTGCTCTTCTTTGAAATGCATCCGGTGCTCTAAACCACAGCACAGATTAAAAACCATCGTTTGAGGGGCGCAAGACCTCATTACCAATTCAAAATGTCCCTGAGCGCATTCTACGGAAACAAAGTGTTGAACGCTTCCTTGAAATTTTACATCAGCTTTGGGGCTGGAGAGCAAACAAAAGCGAGTCATTTTCAGGAAGTTCAGGTTTGGACGCTTGACAGGTCCACCAGTCGAGTTCTCCAAGAGGCACCTGTGGGACAATAAAAACAGCAAGCCACTAAATCTGCTCTCCATTAGTTCCCAATAGTTCCCGACCCCTAAACACAAGAATGCAAGTGGCTACATCTGCATGCCGAGACCTGCGGTCTTTGAGTGACCCTCCCTCAAGGTCAGATCGCCTTTTGCCCGTAAATCGTGGGCGGAAAAGGTGGTGTCCAACCCCCTCATTCCAAACCTCATCAGTCCACCCTGAAGATCCTTTATTTCCCAGCTAAGAAAACATTCGGAGTGTGCTGGATTGACTTGGGGTGAGGGTGTGTCGGTGAACGTGTGTGTTTTATTGGCATTGTTTCAGGCGTACCCCATTTAACTGTGCAACACACGTGCACTTAGCAAATAAACATCCTGATTGTTCCCGTATGTTTAATGTTTTTTTGCTGGATGTACCACGAATAATGTCCGATTTAGTTTTAAACCGACGTCCCAGAAGACTTCTTAAAAACAAGCACCTGCCTTGCCGCCCTGGTGAGGTAAGCGTTTCGATTCGTAACTCAGATCTCAAAGATATTGGGTGACACTTTTGGATGAGGAAACACATCCGTAACCTGCTTTCAATTAGACCTCCCTCTTTCCTACAAAACGTTGTGATCCTGATCGTAGAAGAAATTAACCACATGAAGTGTATCCTGTAGAAAAGCGCAGTGCCGGGGAAGTACAGTCGCTGCACATGGAGGGAATTAGGGAGAGTCTGGTGCTTGTGGATCTACACGTGCTCCAGTTACAGTCTGGCATTCGGACAACAGCTAAAAGGCACCGCGTCCATCTAAAAGGGATGGAGGTATTTTTGCGAGCCCTAATGTTGAATATTGCTAAAACACGAGGACGGAAAAGAATAACTAAATACATCTGCCGCCACTAGCATTTCTGGGGTCTGTAGAGGGGTTTGTCAAGGACTTTGGATGAGGTTTTGGCACACTGGTACAATACTGGTACTCATCTAATGGGGGGGATTTTTATTTAAAGGGAAAGTACACCCAAAATAATTACAATTCATCATTTATTCACAAGTCATCATTCATTCACCCTGATGTAATATCAAACCCTGTTTGTTCTATCCACCTAATTTATCAACACAGAAATGTGAATGTGCATTTTGTCTTGTGAACTAAAAATAAAATTTTCAACATCAAAAGCATAAGGGGCTATTTTTGTACAGCTAACAAAACTGTAGCGACTGACACCATCTTGCACATTTAAGTTTAAAATGGCTATGCCTGTTTTAACATTTTATGTGTGTTAAAAATAAGGCAGATAGAGTGAAAGTGAATAAATTAAACATATGCACCATGAAAACACAGTAAAAGTAGCCCATATGGCTTGTGCATTATATTTAAAGGCATAGATCACCCAAAAATAAAGTGAACTATCCCTTTACGTTAATTTTTTTGCTCCACCGTAGTTCTTAAAATTAATTTGTATTCAGTGCACATAATCAGATATGAAAGTGAAAAGTGAAAGTGTGACGTGACAAGTGGTCAAGTATGGTTACCCATACTAGGAATTAGTGCTCTGCATTTAACCCATCCTTAGTGCACACACACAGCAGTGAACACACACACACCATGAACACACACCCAGAGCAGTGGGCAGCCATTTATGCATGGTAGTCATAGTCATGGTATTGAAGGTGGGAGAGAGCACTGTACATACACTCCCCCCACCTACAATCCCTGCTGGTACGAGACTCGATCCCACAACCTTTGGGTTACGAGTCTGACTCTCTAACCATTAGGCCACGACTTCCCACGACTACATATGGTACATATGGTACGTGAAGACATATTTGCAAGACAAGGAAAGTATATACAGTATATAGCCCATTTCAGATAGATAGATACAGATTATGATAGATACAGATTAAGAGGAAAAATATAAAAAAACCCACTAATACTTAAATTAGATAAAAGTTGAAGGAATGGATGAAAATTAACATTAAAAATGTCACTTTGCGTCAGTTTTGATGTCAATGATGCTAAACACCACTGGCTGTTACGTGTCCCAACTAACAAAAATATGTTCTAAGAATGTTATGCTAATGTTCCCAATAAGTTATAAAAGCAATATTTCTGAAAGTTCTGTGAACATTCAAAATGGACAAGTTTTAAAATGTTTTTAAAAATATTGGTTATATGAATGTTGAGAGTTTCTTTCTTCTGTAAAACACACACACAAAAATATATTTTGAAGAATGTTGGTAGCCATTGACTTCCACAGTATTTTTTTCCCCCCATACCATAAAAGCCAATGGCTACCGTCAACTGTTTGGTTTCCAACATTCTTCAAAATATATTTTTTCATGCTCAACAGAAGAAGGAAACTCACACAGGCTTGGAACAACTTGAGGATGAATAAATGATGAGAGAATTTTCATTTTTGGGTGAACTATCTTGGATAGATTAGTATTATACCATCAAAAACATTCAGCCTTAGGAAGTTCCTTCCAAGAGTATTCCCAGCATACTTTTGTTTATAAAGACCAGGATGTATGTTTCTTCTCAGCAGGACTGAAGATGAGAGCTTTGTCCCTGAATGCCGCAAATGACATTTCTCTCACAGTAAGGATGACATCATTTGTCACACCATGGGCCGCACACCAGCACAGAGGCTCCGGGGACAGCGAATCATTTCTACATCCGTGAGTCTCCACAGACATCACACACACACACTGACCCAGTTAAAAGTCCCCGACTCACCACAGAGCAACAAAATGTCAGCTTCAACAAACGGCATAAAAACAAAGCCAAAAATTCAGCTTTTTATACACTGCTGAATTGCTATACACAACACATTTGGGTGAGAAATCACTATTATATACAGAAATTTAAAAAGAGTCCTATGACAGACTCAACAATGCATCAGGAAAAAAGCACTTTTCATTCATGCAGGAGGTGAACAGCCTCGTCTGGCCCCCAGGAAAACTACAGTATCGTCATGGAGACAATTGTTGTTATCTTACATGTGAGGCAGGCCTCTGATTTGATTGGCTAAGCAGATTCCACATTAACCAATGAGGATGCACATGAAAGTTCCTCATCTCATCTCGTCCCTTCTCAGCAAAAGACCACAGAAAAACATACTGTACTTCTAAGTAGGGATGAGAATCATGTGTAATTTAACATTTACATTAATGCATTTGGCAGATGCATTGATCCAAAGCAAATTACATTGCATTTAATGTACACATATTATCAGCCCATGCGTTGCTAGGGAATTGAACCCATGTTGAATTCTGGTTCTGATTTCAATAACACTGAATGGTGAAGGTTTCAATTCCATTAATTATTCTTTTAGTACTAGATGAGTTATTGGAAGAATAGTTGGCATAACGAACAACATATTTGATATTATCTATTAGTTCAAAACTTGTTTCCTCAATGAAATATTGTAAAACTAGTCAGTAACTACACATATTTAAATCTCATGTGCCTTAAATACAACATAATGCAGTCACAGTTCTCATTTCATTTCAAGTTGGACATAAAAAGTAATGATTGATTTGAATCAGTACAAAAATTCGCTTAATGAATCATATGGAATGATTCCTGAATGACTAAGCATTCAGGAATCATTCCATGTGATTCAGTTAGTGAGTCTTTGGACTGATTCAAATCAATAATTAGTTCAAGAGTGATTTTAGATTCTTTTGTCTCAATGACAATGGGGGCCAGATGGGACTGTTCATTTCCCGAGTGAATAAAAGTGTTTCCTTGTGTTTTAATTTGTATCGGTCCAAAAACTCGCTAAATGAGTCGAATGAATCACTAAACATTCAGGAAACATTCCATATGATTCAGTTAGTGAATCTTTGGACTGATTCAAATCAATAATGAGCTCAAGAGTGATTTTTTAATGCTTTTGTCTTCATGTCGATGGGGGCCCATTGGTACTATTCACTTCCTGTGTGAATAAAAATGTTTTATTGTCATGTACTTAAACTAAAATATTCACTTAACCCTTCAGTTGCAAATAACTGAAACAGCTCGTAACAGTCCTACAGTCCTACCTGAGTCAAACTGCATGCAAATTCCTGTTTGCGACCAGCAGGGCGTCTCAATTCAAAGCAAGGCTACCTATTTATTTCCTTGTTTTGTTTCCCACAGCTCAGCTAAAACATCATTTATTTCTTTTCTAAAGTCCATACTAAAGTAAAAGAAATGGCCTGCAGATTTGAACATCAAAGCTCAGCCTAGATACTTCACTTGTGTTTGTCTTTCATATTTCTCTACTTTTAGCTTTAAATCACACCAATCCTGTTTACCTTATAATAGATAACCACTCTCTCTCTCTCTCTCTCTCTCTCAACCACTCCGATTCATTCCCTGTTGTTATTCAGTTGGGCAAAATGTTGGACAAAACCTCCGTAAATCCTTCCAGCAAGTT
The DNA here is from genome assembly GCF_001515605.1 of Sinocyclocheilus anshuiensis. Lineage (NCBI taxonomy): Eukaryota > Metazoa > Chordata > Actinopteri > Cypriniformes > Cyprinidae > Sinocyclocheilus > Sinocyclocheilus anshuiensis. Next base: position 1,507,176 of record NW_015544250.1, on the reverse strand, counting down.
CCAAATATGAGGCAGCTGTGAAAATCTGCCTGGAATCTAACAAAGATAGAAAGCACTTCTTAATATACTTGCAAAAGACTCAAAGAGTAGCTGCACACCAGATAGGTAAAATATGACAGCACTAAAGTTAGTTATGGTGAGTTTGTCTCCCAGTGTTTATGTAAGCACACTAACCCTCTCATCATTCTTCTTCAGCATGTCAAACATCGAGATCGGCCACCGCTTGTTTGCTTGTTTTCTTAGATGCTCGCAAAGGGGGAAGCCGTAGATAAAACCTCAAGTCACTTTCATTTTACCATACAAGGTGAAGCAGCGAGGGCTGTTAAATCTCGCCCACGTTGTTATGGGTAACCCCGTCTTTGCTTGGTTTAGTGCTAAACACTCTTTAGTCCACAATGAACCTCTCAAAGTCAAAGTGCAAAGTCGGCTGGGTTTTTAAATATACAAAGCTGGCTGTTACCATGGCGGTGATTGCTAAGGAGCTTCTATGAGTTTCCCAGGGTGTTACAACCGGATCTCGCAGACTGTGGAATTTGAGGGTTTTAAAGGTGTTTTTACGCTTGGTGCATTTCATACTATAAGAATCTTAGCTCAAAACGAATCTAAAGTGAATCATACTGCACTATAACGAAACAAAAGTGTGCTCTGAGCAGAGTTTGCTTCAGATTCACTGTGCAGTTCACTTATAACTTTCATTGTGAATGCAAAGCATTTCATATTCACTTCATTTTCATTGCATACTTTCAAAAAACATATGAATTAAAAGCATAATGAGACCCTATCATAACTAAAGTGGAGCAAAATAGATAATTCACTTTCAAGGACAATGCCAGTGACAGTGTCAATGCCAAAATAACTGGTTTCTTGTTTTTAATTTTTGGTCCACCTAAAATGGTCTTAGGTTGTTTTATAGAGGACTCAAGAGTGAAAACACCATTGTTTTGCACTTTTCTCCTTTCAAGCTATATGCATTTGGAGATTGTGAGATATAAAGTTGAAATTACGAGAAATAAACTTCATAATTAATTCTTCTTTTTTACTCCGAGGCAGAAACTGGCTTCCACACAAAACAATTCATTCACATTAACAAATGAGACTCAAACAGTGTGTTTTGCCCACATTGCCACTAGATCCTAAAAGGCAACGCATGGACATCAATCTAGCGAATCATTCAGGGAATCAAATTTCTCTCAAACAAAACAAAAGTGTGTTTGAAGTACTTATTTTTTCATTCTATTGTGTGGTTTGTTTATAAAGTTAATTGTGCACAGCATTTCATATTCACTTCATTTTCATTGCATAATTTCAAAAACAGTACAAAATCGACGACCATCGGCACAAGACCACGAGAACCAGATGAGTCCTCTGCACAATCTGACCTGTGACCTCTTGTATTATTGACAAACTATTTTCCTGTTTGACACTGTAAAGCTGCTGACACAATCTGTATAAAGCGCTTTATAAATAAAGGTGACTTGACTTGACTTGAAATAAAAGCATAATAAGACCCTATTGAAACAAAAGTGAAGCAAAAATGGATCTAAATCCACTTTCAAGGCCATTGCCAGTGTGAATGCAAAAAGAACCGGTTTATCTTTTACTTTTTGGTCCAATCAAAAAGGTCTGAGATCCTTTTTTTTTTTTTTTTTAGAGAACTCAAGAGTGAAAAATTTTCCATTTTTATTTAAACTTACAAACTGTGTTTGCATTTGAGAATATGTCTCAGTACTCATAATTAAACAATTTTTTTCTGAAATTAACATTTTTTACTCTTCCACACAAAACAATGCATTCAAATGAACGGACTGTTTTTCTCACACGGTCGCAACATATGGAAGTCAATCTGTGGAATCACTCAGCTTCAAAAACATTGAAGAGTGTTCAATAAACCACTAAATGCACACCTGCCTGGCTTTAGACCCTCTTAAAGGTCTTTCTGCTCAGCCCTGCAGCTTTAGAAAAGAGCCGAGCTTGAGGAATTATCATGGAAACTATGTGGCAGTGAAAAAAGGATTTACATACCAAGGACCCAACAGAGAAACTAACAATGCTGCAGTGTGCACACCTACGGTTGAGAGAAACCAGAAACGGTGCAGCATTACAGTAAACATGCTGAAACACCCTTATTTACCAGTGATATCAGTTGCACCTGTGAGCTACAGTAAGTTTTGTCAAAAGAGCTGTTTGTGAGGTCGATAAAGGCAGAAGAAATAGGAAAAAACACTATAAATGTAGTGTTACGCAAGCTTTGACACCATGCAAAATATGAATGGCCCTCATATTCACACACACATTTTTCCTTTGGAATAACTTCTGAAGAAATGGCACTGATGATTTGTCCAATTTCAGAAAATTACAAAGGCAAACAGACTGTGACACGCATCAATGAACGTCTGGTTTAGCTAATATGCCTCTAGTAGGAGATGAATGTGCTGAAATTACAGATGTCCTTCACCCCAATCCATTAAACCAAATTAAAACCAGATGAGCATGAGCGTTACACGTGTGCTACATGTGTCTGTGAAAGTCTATCTAGACAATCTGACAATGTGCAATCAAAGTGAGATGACCACAGACATGGTTTACATTTGAATGCAACAGTAAGCATGTAAAAATGCAATTGTTTTATACATCATGCTTTATCAAAACTGCTTGGATATGCATTTGCATTTTTATCTATAAAAAAAGAAACCTTTCATATTTTGTTTAACTTGGAGATCATACAGAACTGTAAACTAAGAAATAATGTTTTAATAATATTTCCAGCTATCATCTTTTTTTTTTTTGACAGACTGATATGTGTGAGACAGACGACATATGATTATCATTTCAGAAATAAGCTCTCCAAGTCTCCAGGCCTGGATTCTGTTCATTTCACACTGCCATAAAAACTGCAAATGTGATTATTATTACAAGCTCTGAATAAACAGGTTTTACATACTTCAGGGACTCCAGGGTCTGCCAAGTGTTTAATAGGTTAATAAGAAATTCCTGTGATCTTAATGGCTTAATGGGAGAAAAACAGAGACACACAAATGGAAAGAAGACAAGAAAGAGAATGAGAGATTGTAAAGGCTGACATAAAAAAGAGTTTCACCATTGTTCAAAATATTTTTTGTGTAACAAAATATTTCCTTTTCATGTAAATGCTTGCTATCATGGTTTCAACAAAAATATAAAGCAGCACAACTGTTTTCAACACTGATAATAATAATAAATGTTTCCTGAAGTGCAAATAAGCTTATTATTATCAAAAATTCTGAAGGATCATGTGACACTGAAGACTGGAGTAAAATAGATTAAAAAAGAATGCAGTTCATTTAATAATATTTCTCAATATTACTGTTTTAAATGTGTTTTTGATCAAATAAATTAAGCCAAAGATACTTTCAAAAACATTAAAAAAATCTTACTAACTTTAAACCTTTGAAAAGTAGTGAATATACAGAAAGCGTGAGTCTTCTGTCCTTATTTACCAGAAGAAAAAAAAAACAGAATTAATTTGTGAGTCATTGACACCATGACAGCTTTGCTCATTTCTTGGATTTTACCAATCGACTCTGATGAAAAATGAGGTAAAGATGACGACCAGAGAAACATCTGTAAATAAAACAGCACAATTGACTCTTTAAAGTCAACATGACATCAGAATTTACCCTGTTTACTTTCTTAAAGGGACAGTTCACCCAAAACGGCACATAATGGAATTAAAATGTATTGTGAATGATGATCATGTTGACTTTAACACTTTTTAAAATCTAAAAATACAAATTATGTTTTAAAACTCAGACATTCAAACCGACGCAACACAGCCCAGGCGAATCAAAACAACACAAAAGGAGGGAATCCTATTGGTCGAGGCCAGATTATACAGATGCAGCATGTGTATTGTAATTCAAATCAAAACAGGCTGTGATTGGACGGGGAAGCGTGTGCTGGCAGCCAATGGCCTGATTTTGCATTGTTTGTGTGTGTGTTGTCTGTCTATCAGAGCTCAGATTATTCCAAACCTTCTGTTAACAGTCACACAAAGTCTGTCAGGGACTCTCGTTTTCTCGCCATCTCTCTCGCGTCCAAACCAACTATCTCTGCCAGTATTTCACTGTGTTCTGCGTCTGACTTTCTCTTTCTCTGTTTTAAAGAGAACGAGAGAGGTCTGAATGGACTGGGTCCAGAATATTCTGGTGGAACCTTCCAAGCAAAATGATTTCATTGTTTAGTCCCATCCACTCTCCCTGGTGCCCTCATTATGATACAACCCACACACACACACACAGTTTCCTCTACTACAACACCATCATCACTCCATATATAGCCTAAAAATACACACCTATTATATACATGATAGCTTACAAGCACTTAAACTTGTCAGAATGTTTTTTCTTACACACTTAAGGTGAATGTCGCAATGTCTACATATTTCAACCCATAAGCAATAAAATCAATTGAAATTCAATTTGATAGAAAATACTACTTTAGGACTAATATGATTACTTTACATTAACATTATTTTATGTCAATTTTGATTTATTATTTTGGTCAAAATGCAATATATATTTATTTTATTAATTAATTATATGGGTATATAAAATAATTAAATGTTGTTGCTTTGCAGTCTGATGTGAAGACGGACACAGTTTTTGTTTTATGCAGCTGTATTTACTCAGTGCAACTTACAACATCCAAGTGAAAGATATAACACCGACATATCAGAAAAAACAAAACAAAAAAAAAACAGAATCACTGAGTTGGAAAAAGGATCACCCCCTTGTGTCAGTATTTTGTTGAACCACCTTTTGCTTTAATTACAGCCTTTAGTCTGTTGGGATATATCTCTGTCTCTACTAAAGTTGCACATCTAGACTTTGCAATATTTGCCCACTCTTCTTTGCTGAACTGCATCAGTTCAATTTGATGGTGAGCGTTTGTGGACTGCAGATTTTCAGTGGGGTTTAAGTCTGGACTCTGACTAGGCCATGCAAGGTCATTTATCTTTTTCCAACTCAGTGATTCAAATTTTTTTTTCCTGAAATGTGGGTGATTCTTTTCTATACCCACTGTATGTATATATATATATACATACACACACACACACATATATATATATATACTTAAATGATTTTAGCAAATGGCTGCAATATAACAAAGAGTGAAAAATTGAAGGGGGTCTGAATACTTTCCGTACCCACTGTATATTCTTAGTGATTAGATTACATTTTCATTACTGAAATATATCACATAAATTAGAATTTAATTCAGAATAAATGTGCAATATATATATATATATATATATATATATATATTGCTAATTTATTCTAAATTAAATGCTAATTTATGTGATATATTTCAGTAATGACAATGTAATCTAATCACTAAGAATAAAGTGAATAATAATAATAATATAATTATAATTTCAATAATAATTATAACATTATTTCATTAATAATAATTTATTAAACAACAGGAACAATAATAATATCATCATCACCATCATCAAATGTCAAATGTCCAGATATATTACAGTGATGAGAATTTGACATAAAAACATAATGTCATGGATAAAATATGACATAAAAATAATATCAGAATCTAAAAACTTAAAAAACTTAAATAATCTTCCTTTACTAAGGCAAAATATAATTCCATATTTCACCTCTTCATCTCCTCTTACAAAATGAATAATTATATTTTAGATATACAGCATATAAAGAGAGGTCATTTCCTTACAAGGTTAAAGAGGTCAAGTGGGAAAAGTATTAAGGGATCAGCTGTTACTATGATCAACAGATATTGAAAAACAGGGTGATGCTTTTTTCAAAAGATGATTAGATTTCTATATCCCTGGCATATTTTAGTATTAAACGCTAGTGTGTGTTGTGAAAAAATCTCTCTCACTCTCTCTCGCCATTATGAAGCGGGGAAAATGCGTCTTGGCAGCCCAGGCGCATCTTGCCTGGCAACACAGCGGACAGCGAATCCGCTCCGGCATCCCCGCCAGAGTTTGCGTCCTGCTCGGCTCGTGGCAGACGACTGACTCGGCAACAGCGCGAAGCTCCCAGACTAAACTGTGACAGGTTGAGTCAAGGTAGCCGACGGCCGAATCTGGCTGCAATTATGCCTACCACCTTCATCTGAAATTGAGCTGTTTTAACAAGGGCACTTATAATTTGGAAGAGCCACCTACCTTCAAACGACCATCGACAAACATCTGCCCAGACCTTTAAAAAATAAATTGTGAGGTTTAGTCCAATTACAATCTGATTTCACCTTATTTGTCTGCACCTAGACCAGGCTGTTTATGGGTCTGCTTTTCTCCCTCATAACTTTACAAATCTTTTTCCCCCCAAACAAAACAGAGACGTTTGAAGGAACTATGAACCTTAGTCTGGTTTTTGTGTAATCTGGCACAACGATCTGCAAACGGTCAATTTAGCATTAGGAAACTTGACGAACAATGTCCTTGGACGAAGACGCCGGCTGACACACAATAGTGTGTTTATAACTGATTTGAATGACTTAAAAGCATTGAAAAGACCAGCTGTGGGGCTCTACTGTTTCTTAAGAAGTTATTTGATTAGTTTAGATTAGTTTAAAAGTCTCAGGTTCGCTAAATTATCTTTTGGCATAAGATAATTTAGCAGACTCACTGATTTAGACTCAGATAGAGAGAACAAGAGCTGGAAGGGTGGTTTCTGTAGTAAACGTGAGCGCATACTTTCACTGCAGGCTAATGGAAGTCAAATAACTGGTTTCAGTGAGCGCTCAAAAGCGTATCTGCCAAGAAAGAGGATTACAGATGAAACTGTGAGAGACAAAAAGAACGGGAGAGAAACAGAGATCGTGTGAAGGAAATCCACTCATTATTTTTATGCACCAACACACTAAAAATACTTTCAAACATTAATTTGTTCTTAATACACACTATTATTGGAACACAAAAGAAAGTTTGCAGGTCTTAAAATCGCTTCACCTCACATGCTAAAAAGATCATAAACCTGATATATATATACAGAGTTCTGGCATGAAACTCTAGATGGCGCAGTCCGATAGGTCTAACTCAATCTGGCCTAATGACATCATTATCACATGGCACAGCTGATTGGTTCTCTCCTGTATCGGTAA
>NW_015544250.1:1499001-1499382 GCF_001515605.1 Sinocyclocheilus anshuiensis | reverse complement strand
TATCCTCAGGTAAAGAAAAATCCCCCTATTTCTAGCAAAACAAGCATCATGGCCAAGTTCCACATAAAGGCTGGCTAGAGAGCGCCGGAGAGATTCTAGGCCTCAAATGAATGAGCGAGGCTTCGGTCATGCTAAATTAGATTCTGCATACAGCAGAAATGTGGCTTATTTTGTTTTCTTTCACTGTGGGAACTGAGTTCTGTGGGTAATACAGCTCCACAGGCTATGACATCAGAAACAAGAGATCCAGAGACAAAGAAATTCAGATATATATGTGACCCTGGACCACAAAACCAGTCATAAGTGTCAATTTTTCGAAATTGAGGTTTATACGCCACCTGAAAGCTGAATAAATAAGCTTTCCATTGATGTATGGTTTGT
>NW_015544250.1:1494906-1498927 GCF_001515605.1 Sinocyclocheilus anshuiensis | reverse complement strand
ATATCTAATAACTATATCTATATATATATACAGGTATATATATATATATATATATATATATATATAAATACACCCTTTTTTACAATATTTATATAGGAAAAATATGCAAATATTGTGTAAAATGATTGTTCATTTAATATTGTGCAATATTGTGAGAACATGTTTTTAATGTGTTTATGCTAAATATATTTTAAATATTAATTATATATCTGTTATATTATGTGTGTGTATACTTTTTTATATTTTATGTAATTTTAGATAATAATAATAATATAATTGATAAACAACATGGCCTAATGGTTAGAGAGTCGGACATGTAACCCAAAGGTTGTGGGTTTGAGTTTCGGTACCGACAGGGATTGTAGGTAGGGGGAGAGAATGACCAGCGCTGTCTTCCACCCTTAATACCACGACTGAGGTGAGACCCTTGAGCAAGGCACCGAACCCCCAACTGCTCCCCAGATGTTGTGTTTGTTCAATACTCACTGCTCTGTGTGTGTACTTGGGTAGGATGAATGCAGAGCACAAATTCCAAGTATGGGACACCATACTTTGCCACACGTCACGTCAATTTTGCAGTACCTGCATAGTCTTGCTTTTTATAGTCAAGCTAGTTTCCAAGGAAGTATTGTTGGTAAAGTTTGGTAGTCTTGATGTCTTACAGTCTTGATGGTTAAAGTGATAGTTCACCCAAAACTCTGCTTTTGTGTTTCGCAAAAGAATCACAAATCATATAGGTTTGTATCATGACAGTGAGTGAATGATTTTTGAGCGAACTGTTCCTTTAAGGTAAGCAATCATGCACACAGCAAACCACCTCTCACAGCCACAGCGCTCTGCTCGAGGAGAATTCAGAGAAAGGTAAATATTTGATGCCTGAACTGCTTGTTACTTCTCCTCCACAGGAACAGACATCTTGTGTGGGCCACCGTGAGTTCCCAGCAAAAACGCCACAGCCAGAAACGCTTTTAAACTGAGAGAGAGTGAGGAGGATGCACGTTTGTGAGTGATGGGTGTGTGTGGGTCTCTTCTAGAGTGAGTTGGGAAGTAAAACACAACATATTAACATATTAAAAGTGGCACGGTTAGGCTGGGTGAAGCTTAAAAATTAAATTCCAGTGATTATTTAAGATAAATATTTATGTGTGTGTGTGACAATATTTGGCCAAGATACAACTATTTGAAAATCTGGAATCTGTGTGCAAAAAAAATCAAAATAATGAGAAAATCGCCTTTAAATCTTTCCATATGAAGTTCTTAGCAATGCATATTACTAATCAAAAATTAAGCTTTGATATATTTACAGTAGGAAATTTACAAAATATCTTCATGGAACATGATCTTTACTCAATATCCTAATGAATTTTGGCATAAAATAAAAATCGATAATTTTGACCCATATACAAATTTTTGACTGGTTTTGTGCTCCAGGGTCACATATATATATACAGTATATATACTGTATAGAGAGAGAGAGAGAGAGAGAGAGAGATACAGATTCACTGCAGAAGACTTCAGTCGTGTGAGTTACATTGAAAGTGAGTGTTGAGAGAGAAAAAAGACGATGCCAAAAATGGAAAGCGCAGGAGAGAAAAAAGAGGCACAACAAAGGAGATGACGGTTTTGAGGAATTTTTAGAGTTGACTGTTGTGTAGAAATAGAAAAGAAAGTAAGAGAGAGAGAGATGGAAAGAGAATAGCATGTATGACAGCACTGAAAGTGATGTCAGCGATGCTAATCACATTAGCATGCAGCAAGGCCGATGATATCACAATGAGCCCCACTGAACTTGAGTGGAAATCTGATTGGATTGCATAATCAGCACGACTGCATGGGGCCTGATCAGAATCCTACTAGGTCAACTCTACAAAACATCAAAATGACAAGTAATGAATAAATTAGATTTTTATAAAGAAAATCTTTTACATTTTGACATTATTTTCATGTTAATTTTCATGAGTTCCTCCCCAAATACTCTAATGAATTACAATGAAATCCTGTAGTATTTTTAAAATAAAAAAATGTAATTAAATTAATAAAACAATAAATAAAATAATACAAAATACACTTTTAAATAAAATAAAATAAAAAAAACATCCAAATACTATCATAATATATGAACGCACTTTATTACAAATAATGAATACATTATAATATTTATAAAGAAAATGTTTTGCATTGTGACATTATTTTAACAATATTTTATTATTTTAATATTTTATTATATATTATTATTTTTATAAATATTATTAATATAAATTAAATAAAATGTCATAAAAAATAATGTCATAAAATAAAATAATAAACATACAAATACTACCATAATATATGAATTTACAATTTACTACAAAATATATGTGTTTGTTTTGCATGACAAAAATGGTACTGGAATATGGGGGGAAAGTATGTAACTGCTATGAAAATAATGTCAAAAAAAATAAAAATTCAAGTTCATAAGTTCAAAAGAACTTGAAGGACTTGAAAAAAGTAAACTTTAGGCAAAGTATATTTTCTTTTTTGGGGGGTCATAAAAGAATCAGAGATGTTCTGTGAGATTCACTGCTCAAAGTCATGTGGGCCATGACGTCCACTGTGGAGAAATGAAGGCGAGCGTCATCAGACCTAAAATAAACTGAGAGAGTCTTTCCTGAGAGGATTTTCTGATACATCTCAAGAAGTTCAGCTTTGGAGGAGTGCATTGAATGACAGTATTATGTTCAGCTCTGTGAAAAAAGCAAAAGGACTGACCTCATCTAAGGAGTTTTGCTGAAGTGCATAAGTTATGATGGGACTGATCGATAAAAGTTTCATTCTTATTCTTTTCACTCTGTCTCTTGCTTTTTTAAACTCTTTTAAACCTCGACGTTAAGAGGCTTATGACATTAAAATGAAAGTTCACTGAGCGTGAATGTATAATAACAGTGAGTCACTGATTTTGACGTAATTTTCTCAGAGAAGATCTGGAAAAAAGTTCAGCCAAATAGGATGAACCGTACACAGATCCGACAGCCCCTGATGTCATGTATGATTAAATTAACTTCACATTTCAGGGATGGACTAAAATGACTCCGCAATACAAAGCAGGCAGGATTTTCACATCACATTTAATCCTACTCTTTCTGCAGATCTGAGATCTAAAAAAAATAAAGCATAAGTGATTATTACCTCTCCTTGGAAGCAACCCTTACAAATGGGTTAAATATGTTGATTACGTTACAAACTCTGTCACAAGAGTGGCAGCAGGTGTGTTCTGAACTGCCATGTCTGTTCTATTGCTAAAACTGCCCTTGTTATATGGGGTCATATGGTGCAGTGGAAGAATATATTAAAATGGATGAATCTCATGAAAAATAATTAAAAAATAATAAAAAATAATAAAATAATAAAATAAAATAAATTTTAGGGTGAAACATGACCTGGACATATTCATCAGATTGACTCTTTAAAGATGCTCAGTCACATGTTGTGCCCCAAAATACAGCAGAAGCCATTGTGACCCGAGGCTGTGTGTGTGTGTGTGTGTGTGTGTGTGTGTGTTAATGAGACATGTTTGTCTGTGTCTGGATAAGCACAGAAACCAGAGCAGATTACAAGGATGTGACACAAAGAGACGGTGACCCCCAAAAAGAGATTACAGAGAGAATGGGGTGACAGAGAAAACACTAAGAACACAAAGTTCAAAAATAAAAGATAGAAAATGTGTTGCTTAAGACCAGAGGGGGAAATATATATATATATATATATATATATATAAATTGTACTATATTTATATTACTGTACATTATATTTGCAAAATGTAAAAAAATAAATAATATAAAATAATTGGATATAAAATATTAACAAAATTATATTAGAATCTTTATATAATAAATAAATATATACAATTATAAATATTTATATGACATATTATGAAGCAGTGCTCAGATTTGCCAAGATAAATATCCCAAATTAAAAGTCAGAAAACTTAATGTGAACTTCAACATTTCTCATCAAACTGTAGGTGCTACCTTTAATTTATACT
>NW_015544250.1:1492136-1494816 GCF_001515605.1 Sinocyclocheilus anshuiensis | reverse complement strand
TTTTTTTAATGTTTTCTGTTTACAATTTAATTTTAGTTTATTTTATTTGAAGTAATACATTTTTTTCTATGGTTTTAGTTTTAGTTAACTAGAATAACCCTGATTCTAAGCAATGACATTTTTTCCATTTTTCCGACTGGTTTTGCAAGTTACAAAACGCATAGAAAGTTTCTGCAAACTGTAAACTCATCCTGCCGGTTCATTCTCCGTGTATGTGGTGTAAAATCATCCCGTCTGCTTGTTGTCAGGCTCAAAGCATCTCATTGAGAGATGCTCGCGGCAGGAGGCAGAGATTACAACTCAGCACAGAGAGCCACGCGCACACAAACAAGAGCTCATGCTGCCTCACGAGGGAAGGAGTCATTAGTTCCCATGGAGACAGAGCAGGGAAAGTCGGGACCTCCAATAAGGGCACATGCTGGGTGGGAACATGTGGAAAGTGAGGGGGAGAAACTCTCCCAAAATCTGCCATCAGCAATATTACACGCTGTGTAGCGTCTCACCCAGAACGGCACAATTTCCCCTCTAAGCATGCGTGATTATGTTAAGCCACACTAACATGTGAGATCAAGACAAAGGCAATGTTTTGGCTGTCAGCGGTGAACATGTGAGATGCTGCTTTGTGAGCTCGCTGTCAGACTCCATAGAAATATCACGACATCCACTGATTTCAGAGTATATCCAGGCAACACATTGTGCATGTAACAACAACAAAACATAATTTTGGGCAGTTGAACTCCACCCATCGTCCAATTCAGAGACTCACAGAGACACACAGAAACAATCCGTAAGACATCATGTTTTCCGGGTGGTGTTTACCCATGCAAAACTCACAGAACACAACAATTCTGGGTGGTTATTAAAGGTACATTCAAGTCATGTAGGAAAGATTGTATTTACAAGTTAATAAACATCACCACTAAGATGTAATTATGAGTGGGAAAGTTGAGGAAAACATGGGGAAAGTTTGGGGCATGTCAGTGAAAAAACACATTGGATGCAATGCATGCAGCGTCTGCATTAATAGTAAATTTGTTCAAATTAATGGAATTTTTTTCCATTTACAATGAAACCAAGTTGCATGTACAATTACCATAATATTGTACAATTTGGATAGAATATATTATTCAATTTACAGCATCTTCATAAACTGCATAAAAACAAAAAAAGCAAAAACACACCTGATGCAGATTCTTTATGCATCATTTTGTAGATGTAGAGTAAAAAAATCTTGTTGAATTTTATACAAAAAAGGTACATCGCCATCTTCCCCCGACTAGAGTTATTTGAACACACCTGACATAATTATTATGACTTCCCAAATTATCAGTACGAACTTCCCATAAACTAACCTGAATGCACCATAAATTGCATACTAACCGAATGCAATAAAACAGGTTTCTTTAATATTCTAGTCCGTTGATGTGGCTTGGGTTTTTTACATCCATTTAGGCAGTATCGCAAATTCTGATTGCATATAAAAATAACATACCATAAGTAGAGATGTAAAATATACTGAGAAATTGTAATTAAGGTAAAGTACATATAATATGTGAAAACATTTACTTAATTAAGTCTAAATTCCTACCCCAAAAATATATCTTAAAAAAGTAAATAAAAAAGTATCCACATGTAACCCTTTTAAAACTAAGATTTTCTTTTTTCAGTATTTTTTGATGAAAAAAAAAGTAAGAAAAAAAAAAACCTGTCAAAAGTTACAATTTTCTCATTGTTCTGACTATGTAAAACTCAAGGACACAGTTAAAGTAAACCCATATCCTGAAACCTGTTACCTGAATATTTTCAGCAAAAGTTTACAGCTGATGATTTTACAGTTGTTTGACATTTGAACATAGCAATTTTTATAATAATCAAGACTAATCACGAACCGTGTTCACACTTGACTCGAGTTCCTCCATCTACAGTGATGGTTATTATAAAAGCACATTATGATAATTCAAAGTGTGTGTCTGAATGGACTAATTCACCCAACAATTAACATTCTGTCATCATTTACTCTCGTCTTTCAAAGTCACATTGGGATTAATAAAAACACTATATTTATTTTTAAATAATTAAGAAATTAAGTCATACGACCTATATACCTGTACTTTTAAGTCGACATGATATTGCAGTTAAGTAAAGCATATTATTTTTACCTTGTAAACGAGTTTTAACAAACCCCAGGTAATTAAAACTACACCTTTACTAGTTAAAATTAAAATTAATTGTTTTTGGTATATCTGAAATTTTAAAATTTTCATTAACATTAAAATGATTAAACATTTTTAAAAAACTACTCAGAAAAGCTGAGAAAAGAACTTTCAGCAAACGATCCAGCGTCAGTATGGACTGGTCTGAGGAACATCACCCTGACCTTCTCTCAGACAAACTCACCCAGCTCTCCGTGCCCACCTCCATCTGTCAGTGGATCACTAGCTTCCTGACAGACAGGCAGCAGCTAGTGAGGCTGGGCAAACTCACATCCAGGACTATCACCATCAGCACTGGCGCCCCCCAGGGATGTGTACTCTCCCCACTGCTCTTCTCTCTCTACACGAATGATTGCACCTCTAAAGACCCCTCTGTCAAGCTCCGGAAGTTCGCAGACGACACTACAGTCATCGGCCTCATCAAGGATGGAGACGAGTCTGCTTACAGACAGGAGGTTAAAGAGCTG
>NW_015544250.1:1491155-1492095 GCF_001515605.1 Sinocyclocheilus anshuiensis | reverse complement strand
GTCAAATTCCTTGTGTGTGTAAACATACTTGGTAATAAAGCTCTTCTGATTCTGATTCTGATTCTGATTTAAAACATTTTAAAATAAAAAAAGAAATTGTATAAAAAACAATAAAAATAAAAAATAAAACCTGATCATACATCCCTACACACATATGTGAACACACAGAAATGCCACTTTGTATAAAACAAATAAAAAAAATATGAATATGTAAACAAACAACCGTCAAAACTACATAAAATATCTTCAGAACTGAAATTAAGTGTATACTTGCTAGCATTCAAGCACCTACTAATGCACCCTATAGTTGACTGCCTCATTTCAAATTCCTCCCTGATGATTCTGATTCTGATTCTGATTTAAAACATTTTAAAATAAAAAAAGAAATTGTATAAAAAACAATAAAAATAAAAAATAAAACCTGATCATACATTCCTACACACATATGTGAACACACAGAAATGCCACTTTGTATAAAACAAATAAAAAAAATATGAATATGTAAACAAACAACCGTCAAAACTACATAAAATATCTTCAGAACTGAAATTAAGTGTATACTTGCTAGCATTCAAGCACCTACTAATGCACCCTATAGTTGACTGCCTCATTTCAAATTCCTCCCTGATTGATTTAAAGGGGTCCTATTATGCTTTTTCACTTTTTGAATTTTAGTCAGTGTGTAGTGTGTAGGCCTATGTTTGGGCATAAAAAAGATCTTCAAACTTACAAATCTCAAAGTCCACTCCAACGGGAGATATTTCGTTTTTAAAAAATCCCTTTTCAAGAACTACAATGAACGGCTTGTTTGGACTACAGCGTTTTTTTTCCGGGCTTTGTGATATCACAAAGCGGCTCATTGGAATATCATTAAAATAATTCCCGCCTACAGAAATTCGAATGGTTGGGGGGTGGGGAGGGGCGAGGTTGTGGTTAGAAC
>NW_015544250.1:1490248-1490573 GCF_001515605.1 Sinocyclocheilus anshuiensis | reverse complement strand
TGCGGGTGTTTTTATATCACTGTATTTCTGAAGGAAACCGACTGTCTTCAGAAAATTGGATGTCATTTTCATTTAGTCTTGCATGTAATGTCTGATAAACCAGTGTTTTTTTGAGCGGAGAGCTGCTTTGTGAACAGCCGTTACCGTGGAAACCTTGATCTCTACCGCTCCAACAGCGCCTCCTGCTGCCAGAGAATGAGTTTGCATATACCTCAACAAATCTGTGGGAAACACTGCGATAGTTTTACTCAAATGAAACTGTCAAATGCTCATGAAGTGACTCTCAGAGGGAGTCAGAGCAGTTCTGGAGATGTTGTTCATGTAT
>NW_015544250.1:1473219-1490121 GCF_001515605.1 Sinocyclocheilus anshuiensis | reverse complement strand
CCTCCTGCTGGCAGAGAATGAGTTTGCATATATATGCCGCCTTGGAAACACTGGACTATGGTATAAATAAATTCAACTGTATAACAGTTTCACTGCAATGTTAGAATGTTAGAATTAAATAACAATAAAAATAATACATATGCACTTATCTGTACATAGTAAATGCAGTTATTTTAAGCGGTTGTTGACATCCTATCTAAAACGTGATTTAGCCAAAAAAAAACAAAAAAACAACAACAATAACGTTACCACTCTAATATGTCTTGCAATATCCGTGTGTGCAAAGATCCTCTTGTTCAATATTCCCTGGGTCTGAATCCGGCTCAAATTGATATGGCAATATTGACGCCATCCTTAACTAAACTGGAGCAGACGGAACTTGCTGCTTTGGCAAGGGGCAGGGCAGTACTGAAACACTGTCTAAGCTGTTCACCAATCACAACGCACTGGGACAGCTAACCAGTCACATCCCATTTCGTTTTTCGGAAGGCGGACCTTCATCAAACCCGGAACTAATCGAGCCGTTTGTGCCAGACTGGGGAGAAAAGTATTGTAATAATGTAAATGATGTAAAAAAATTATGCGTTTTTCGAACCACCAAGCATGAGAGTATGTTCTAGTACACCCCCAAAACAAATTCAAGACATTGTAAAAGAGCATAATAGGACCCCATTAACATGCAGTTTGCACATTAAAGTTCTTCTATCTCTCTCCATGTCTAGCAGACGCTGGATAAATAGCCATCAGTGCTGTAAAGACCACCAATAAAGTCATTAGGCCAGTTAGCTGACAAGTAACCTCCGTGGAAGAAGGTTATAAACACACTACAAAACCAGCACCACACCTCGCTAATGCAGCACGCTAATGCTAATCTAATCAACAGACATAAACACAGTCAGGTCAATGATGTGTGGAAGTAATGCAGGGCTCTGACTGAGTATAAACTACGTCTAAAGCACTTTAACTGGTTTAGGGCTTTAGTAAATGACGGTTCAGGGAATGATAGGCCCTTGCAGGCATGCAAGAGGAATGTGAGTAGACATGAGGCATTAGGAAATGTCTGGGATGTTGCTATTAGATGTGCAATTCTCAGGTGCTGACATTAGTCATTTATTTATGCAGATGTCAACAGAAAAGTGAATAAATAAACAATAATGATGAATAAACTTCTGTTCTCTTAGTTCTGGAAACTTGCTAATGCTCTACTTAGCATGTGTTGCCATATGGATAATTAATTAGCGGTTCATTTGAAGTCCATAGAGAAGCTCTCTCAGCTCGCTGAAGACCAAAAAATGTACACAATTATTAATTTATGAGTAAAACCATATTCTATGTGCATTCACAGTTTGCAGAATGCCGCACTTTTCACACAAACGGTGTGGAGTAGAAGAAACAGGCTAGTTTTTTTAGACAGAAGTATTCAAAGCTGAACAAACACATGCTTGTGGAGAGTCAGCTTTCATTCACATGAATGACAGCACCTGCTGAAAACACCAGTTCCGGCTGTAAACAATTCAAACATGTGCAAACAAATCAATAAGTTCAAATCGACATGTGCCATCACTTAGTTTCTGTAAGACAAGTTCTGTTTCAACACAAACACTCTCAGTGCACTATATTGTTGTTGTTGCAGCTATTGTGACATTTTGAGCATTAGATTTGATCACGCCCAAATGATTGGCCACACTAGAGTCAGTTAATGTATGCGCCTTAAGGGAGGATCAATAATATAATGCATGCATCAATACACAGAATGCAACAGTATCATGGGAATTTGGCTCAAAACAAAGTAGAAAAAAGCAACAGCATGAGATGTGTGAGTGTGTGCATCAATAATGGTATTTATTGAAGGTGACGTCAAGTCTAAAGCATCTTTTGTTTTGGCCAAAATGCTACAGATTCACACAAATTCAAGTCACACTGAGGTAGACACAAAGTTTACCCTTCAGTTTTAACCCTGTTGTGCCATGAAATCAAGTTTTCATAGCTTTTAGTGCATGTTTCTTCGATTTTGACATTACTTATTTGCTAAAGTACTCCTAAATGTTGACCAAATTAACTTTTAGAAGACATATGCATTTAAAATAGTTAATTTTAAATGCATATTGCATGGGCGTATGAAAATTATTGTCAATGAAATGCTCTGTAGAATGATAATATTTTTTGAACATAAAAAAATGAGCATAAAATGAGAACATTTTACAAACTGCACTTTAAAAAGTTTCTTTAAATGGTTGCAAAACATGAATAAAATAAAATAAAATAAAATAAAAAAAGTTGCTTAGTTGCCCAAGTTAAATGAATAAGATTAAGTTGAAGTGCTATGAATATCCAAAAAAAAAAACAAATAACAAAAAAAAAACATAACACAATTACTAAAACCTAAACTAAAATTATAATGAAAACTAAAATATAAAAATTAAAGTAAAAAAAAAAAAACGGCAAATAAACTTGACTTGACTGGGAAGCTCTTTGAAATGTCCTGCCTCAACTTCCTATTTTAATAGGAAATACTGCAACTGGCATTCTGCTACTTGCAGGTCATCCAGCTAACAATCATGGAATGTGCTGAGGACATTTTCAAAATGTCTGTTTACACCACACAGACCCAGACTGAACAGATAAAGTTCGCTAACATCAGTAGTTAGACTCAATGGACGAGAAAATGATCCGCCTGTCAATGATGCTGTATGTCATTAAAGGATCAGAACACAAGCAACACTAAGACAATCCAGCGAGAAAACATTGTTTACAGTATTAAAAAGCCTAAATTATTAATCGAAATCAGTTCTACTGCACTCTGAGTTTCCAAAACATTCTGACAAGACGAGTGCATATCAAAATACCCTGTTGGTTGCCAAACAATGTAATGGAGTTTTGATTTCAAACCCAGCATAGACTGTTGATTCACACACACAGTAAATCACAGTAGTTTTACCACACAGATTGTTCTCAGCCGATCAGGTGACTCTGTCTGATGTGAAACCCAAGCCTCCAAGGCCACTGTTTGGAGCCAGTCTGGCGATTCCTTCAGCACTTGTTGAATTACAGCCAAGTACACGAGAAGGAAGCAGTTTCAGGAGAAACGCCATAATCAGGAAGAGATCTCTTATTGTTTGTCACGCCCCGTCACAGATACCTTGAAATCAATGTTCCCTAGACAGACAGGTCGACGGCAGGGACCCTCACTTGGTGCCAACGTCTGACTAAACATCTTATAGAGTCCAGGAATCATTAACTTACAGCAGTATTTCCCAGAAGGTATTATTTAGTTTATTAAGTAAAGGTCTGGCTAAAATGTCACCACTACCTGGGCGCCGGTACCAGTATACTGTAGAGCCCATTAAAGACAGAAACGGCTGATTGACTGCTTCCTTCAAGCATAAACTCAATAGAAGAAGTCAACAAACAGTACAGCAGCTGTTAACCATTGACAACGTGATTCCCCTGCAGGAAATTACCGGGACAGAAGGGGGAATGGGATCTGGACATGTCAAAACCTGGACTTGAACCTCCATCAAGTTAGCCATAGTTTCAATGTGCACTTGCTGCTATTTAATGAAGAATCGGGTAATGTAATAAGCATGTGGGGTTAAAAAGCAAGAAAAACATAAAACATAAATACAAAACTAAATTAATTTGCATTGCACAAAATCCAAATAATTAAATGATGGAAATGTTTAAAATATTATTCTAATCTGGAAAATAATATTACAAAAAATATTATATAATATAAGCAAACTTGAGCTTGGGAAATGCTCTTTATTAATAAAACATTATTATTATTATTATTATTATTATTATTATTATTATTATTGTTGTTGTTATTTACCATGAATTCATCAAATATTTATTTTGCATATTAATTCAAATGTATTTTTATAACCATAATATATCAACATATATTTTTAATTATGTATATCTTCTGTTTTTAATTAACCAAACAACAGTAATATATAATATATCTATAAAATGTAAGATAACATATTATATTTTATAACATTTATAGTATTGGGTTTTATACTATCGCTGCACTAAATCCAGATAATTCATATCACATATTATCTGGCAAACACTTACCTTCAATTCAGTATATGTTTATTTTCTATTGATACATATTAATTCAAATTTATTTTTATATAAAAAATAACATTGAAAAGGATATTTTTAGATATTTTACACACACACATATATATATATATATATATATACACTATTTTTGTGTGTGTGTGTGTGTGTATGTATGTATATTATTTATCTTTGTTTAAATATTAAATGTTTATTTTCTATTAATACACATTAATTAAAATAGATTTTTATATTAAAGGGATAGTTCACTCCAAAATTTTATCTAAGCTTCTTTCTTATTGTCACGAATCCGGTCCGTGGACTTCCATCCGATCGCCACCAGAGGTCACTCGTCCATCATATTGACTCTCTCACTACACTGACTGTTGCACGTCACCACGGACTACATTTCCCATGCACCATTTCACTAATCACACGCTCACCTGAGACCAATCACACACACTACATAACACCCACTCAGTTCCTGCTCCGATCGCCGAGTATTGTTCTGCGTTTAGCACTCCCCAAGTTTTAGCTGCTTTACCGAGCCATTCCGTGTTTCTGTTTAGTCTCTAGTTTTGTTTAGCGTTTCTCTCTCCTCTAGCGATAGCTACATTACTGAGCCTTTCCTTTTCCCATTTTTAATTTTAGTCTTAGTCTAGTCTTTCCATGTTGCCTTGTTGTCTGTTTCCTGACCTTCTGCCTGTGTTTATTGGATTACCCCTCTTGTCAAGCCCTCTGGATACTGTTCGCCGATCGTAGACCCACGCTAGCCCAAGGAATATTCTTTGTCTTGCCTGTGCCATACCTGTTTGCTGTTGTTCGACCCTGCCTGTTTTTTTGACCACGTCTCTTGTGAATAAAAGCTTGCACATGGATCCGCACGCCTCTCGTCTCATCAGCCCCGTAACACTTATGTTTAACACAAAAGAAGATATTTTGAAGAATGTTGGTGATCAAATATTTGTCGGTATCCATTGACTTCCATAGTATTTTTTTTCCATACTATGGAAATCAATAGCTCAATGGCTACCATCAACAGTTTGGTTAAGTGATGAGAATTATCTCAACTATCCCTTTCTATACACTATATATGTGTATATATATATATATATATATGTATATGTGTGTATGTATGTATATATAATATACAAATAAATATATACACACACACACATGCACAAACCCCTTGTAGCCCCAATTTGAAACCCCCTGCTCTATGATAATGGTGTCTATTGTGATTGAATGAGGTCACATGTTCAACCCCTCATCAAACTGTAACGTGCTTATTACCGTAATCCGCCTGTTGAGGGGGCCGAGAGGAGGTTATCTGGAGCAATGGGCTGAGGCACATTATTTTTTGGGGGCAAGAGGGGCCCTCATATCCCCCACCCCATATCTGTTCATCTGTTTTACTTGCAGTTCAATTCTCAGCCTGTGTCTGTGTGTTTGGTGTCAAGGATTGTGCCGTTCCAGTCGTTGTTCTGGCCGGGCCCCAACATCAACAGCAATAGACACAAATGACACATCGAGGAAGCTCCTGACAGGCAGTGAAATTTTATTCGCCCCTCAGTCAAACAGCATTTGAAGTTATCGACGTGATGTGACTTGTTAACTCGTTCAGTGGAAACATGCAAACAAAGTAAATGAATGTACAAATAAACAAGTAGTGAGGTCATGGGATTATGCAAAACGTGTACTACACTTTCTCAGATCAAATTACTAGTTTTCAACAATTACGCTACCTTTCAAAAGTTTTTGGAAAAAAAAAAAGTATTTTATGCTCACCAAGGCTGATCAAAAATACGCTAAAATCAGTAATATTGTGAAATATTATTTCAATTTAAAATAACTCTTTTCTATTTTAATATATTTTAAAATGTAATTTATTCCTGTGATGAAAAGCTGAATTTTCAGCATCATTACTCCAGTCTTCAGTGTCACACGATCCTTCAGAAATCATTCTAATAAACTGATTTGCCGTCAAGAAACATTTATATTATCTATGTTGAAAACCACTGTGCCACTTAATATTTTTAGTAGTCTTTAAGGTCACTTTTGATCAACTAATTCTAATAAATGTATTAATTTCTTAAAAAAAAAAGACTGACCCCAACATTTGAACAGTAGTGCATTTAGCAAGACTACAGTGGACAGATTTGCTAAAAGAGCCAAACATTTAATGCACAATGTGTAAATGATCAGATGCTTTCTAGACCTCTGGCACCACTCAGGCCTTCATAGATCAGATTAAACCCTCAGATTCCAGACCAGACCCAGTTCAGATCAGACATGACAGACGACCCAGAGACGGGCGGGTTGAGCTGCTCTACTAACCCAACACATCGGCCATCTGTGCGGGACAGATGGGACCCCACGCCTTCCTTTAGCCCGAGGCTACTTTCACTTGCATTCTCCCACACTTGCACTCGTCTCATACACTCTCAGTTCTGAAAGGACGGGAGGTCCAGGAAGACAGAAACATGAGATGAGATGAAACAAGAGATTTATCGGAAAAGGAGGCAAAATCGGTAACTTCAAACAAAAGAGCCGATTCACTTTAATACTTATCAAACTGCAAACTTATTTACCTTCTGCTTGAACTGAACATCAGAATCATTAGACTGATTAGGTAAAGTGTCTAATTTCTGGCTGGTCAGGAGGCTCAAATAAACAGTTTTGTTTTGTACAACACATTGTAATGTCAAATAAATGATTGAGGATTAATGATTCATGACCTGCTAACATGCCTGATCTGTATGACGCATGAAAATTATTATTAGCTAATTCTTGTTCATTTCATAACAGGAATGACTAACAGCCTGTAGAGTGAATATTTCCTCTTAGATGACCTGAATGACCTGATGATATGACCACACTGGCATCCCTTCCTTGACCCCTGCTGACCTCTGCTGACACTGACCAGAAAGACAAACTATCCTCTTAAAGGTACACAAATATTTCTCAAGCTTTCCAGAATAAATAGCCTAAACAAATTGAGGCTGTGAGATATAGAAATGCATTTTATATAATATGCCATACTGTCTGTCCAAAACATACTTTATGTGAACATAACAAATGTGACCCTGGAGCACAAAACCAGTCTTAAGTCGCTGGGGTATATTTGTAGCAATAGCCAAAAATACATTGTATGGGTCAAAATTATAAATTGTTTTAATGGCAAAAATCATTAGGACATTAAGTAAAGATCATGTTCCATGAAAATATTTTGTAAATGTCCTACCGTAAATATATAAAAACTTCATTTTTGATTAGTAAAATGCATTGCTAAGGACTTCATTTGGACAACTTTAAAGGCGATTTTCTCAATATTTTGATTTTTTTGCACCCTCAGATTCCAGATTTTCAAATAGTTGTATCTCGGCCAAATATTGTCTTATCCTAACAAACCATACATCAATGGAAAGCTTATTTATTCAGCTCTCAGATGATGTATAAATCTCAATTTAAACAAATTGACACTTAAGACTGGTTTTGTGGTCCAGGGTCACAAATGTTTTAAGCTACATACGTGTTGTATTAGCATTATTAACATACTATTATAGTTTTATTATTATTTTGAATTAGCTTTTAGTTTTATATTTCCAGTTTTCATTTTAATTTTCAGTTACATTTTAATTAGGTTTTTATATTTCTACATAGCTTTAATTAATTTTTATTTCACTTTAAGTTTTATTCATTTTAGTACTATGACTTCAACATATTCCAGTTAGTTGCCAAGTCCAAGTTTTTCATCTAATATTTTTATTTTACTTTTTATTTTATTTAATATTTTATCTTATATTTTATGATTTAAATGTTATTTTATGGGTTACATTTTATTTTATATTTATGTTTTAGATTTTATTTAAATTTTAAATTTTATTTCATCACCAAAATTTCACTCTCGGGTCAACTGTCATGGTCGAGCAACAGTTGGAACCTTGGAAGCAAGTTTGTAAAACTGCTAACATGTTTATAGATAGTTATCTGAATAATGTCTAAATCTTATGTTACAGACATTTACTGCCACAGTAACATAACAATATCGCACAATTCGCATACTTGCGATGCACTGGCCAACATTTCCAAAGGGACTTTAAGGTAGATCATGCATCTTTTCTCAACATATGTTTTATGTCCACCAAAAATGATTAGAAAGACCTATTTTACATGTTCCATCAGCTAACGATCAAACAAATAGCAATTTAAGGTGAAATACTGCATTTCTTCTGTTTAAGATGAGTTCTGGTTTGTGAAAATAACTGGTGGTTTCTGATCTTGATAAATCCCTTTCGCTGTATTAATGAATGTGTTTCTATGGTATATAATTACACCCTCCGGCCATGGGAATAAACAGCCGAAATCCCCTGAGACAGCCCAAACTTCACCACCACACTCACACGTCCTTCTCCTCGGGCTGCCAGCTGCTCGACCACTCGCCACCACAAACAGAAAGAGAAGCAGAGAGGGGCCGGACACAGAACGAGAGGCCGCATGTGGACGGTTGCAACATCAGCTGCGCAAAACCTGCTTTGAATTAAACTTGCACAACCACGAGCTCCTCTCCACCCCCCTTTTGTTTAGGGATGCCTGTCCTGCCAACTCTCCTTCTAAACTCTCACTCCCACTTTCTGTCTCTCTCATTCCTGCGATTCTGTCTCTCACAACAACACGAGCCGTCTGTGGTGCTGACAGTCGAGGGGTTTTCCTAGGGCCGTCTGGCTAGTGCTGGAAACATGTTCAGTAATGTGTGAGAATTTGCTGATGAGTGAGTGTGTGGGTTTATTTAGCAGTAATTTGGGGACAATATTATTCCCAGCAGTTAAACATCTCATTTTCATTTAGTGTAAGTACTCATTTACTTTTAGTATTTACACCATAATTCCAGAGTATCTACAGTAACGTGTTACATTCTATACAAAAGCAACAATTAAAACTAAATGTGTTACTTTTCATTAGAAGTAATATTAATGTCACATGTTATTGTCGGTATTTACACCATAACACCTGAGAATGTAACGTTACTTAATCGAAAAAAAAAAAAAACAATGGCAAAACTTGTGTTACTTTTTAACAGGAGAAAAAAACTAACTTTTTACTTTTAATATTTACACCATACCACTAGTTACCTGTTACTTCTATAGAAAAGCAACAATGAAACAAATTGTTACTTTTCATTAGAAGTAACAGTGATGCCACGTTATTGTCAGTATTTACACCTAACACCTGAGAGTTTAACATGTTACTTCCTGAAAAAAAACAACAACAATGGCACAAATTCACTGAACACAGCTGATGTTGAGTCTGCTAGCAACAATGACTCTAACCTGTGACATAACATGCACACACACAGACAAAAACATACACACACTCGCGCACGTTTTCCCGAAAATGAGTCAACAGGGTTTCACTGTTTCCAAGAACAATATCAGAGCCCCGAAAACAAAGGCAGCAGAAGCCAAAAAACAGAGTCAGGTCACTGGCAGCTCAGACCGGGCATAACAGTGTGTAAAGGAAAGCGCGTCTAGTGCACTAATGTAAGGAAACAGAGAATTTTTGGTGATATGTCTGGATGTACTGTGGCCATGTTTTTATCCAACATTTGTACGTTCATCTGTTTATCTGACTGTGGTGAATGTGTTTATCTTGGCCAAGAGCCATCAGAATGTTGCAATCCAGAATGAAAATAACATTACTGTTAGTGCATGTCAATGCATTGGCTGTATGTTGACAGCCGCCTCCACATCATTGTGTCTACACTATTCATGCCTTCTGAGTGAATCTAATCCTTACATAACCAACCCGTGAGCTCCATACCTTCACATGACTAGTGGTGAAGTTCTCTTTCATTTCCAGCTCTTTTGTGGCCGTGCACATGAATAGCATGCAGCTGTAAGCATAACGTCATTCTCCTCTGACAGGTTTGCCTCTGTCTATAGAAGTTATTAGCATTAAGCTAAACACCAACAGCGCATGTCCACGCCACTCGTGTCCTGTCACATCCTTCATTGTTGGCTTCTGAAAATATTTGCCAGGAACAGTCCTGGGTTAAATACCACCTAAGTCGCTGTATATCCCAAGAAAATTATTTGACTCATCCCTCAGTTTATACAAATTAAAAATGTGTTTACTGTTAAGCACTTACAACGGAAGTCAACAAACAATGTGTCATTTAAAAGATCTAAAACTCAAATTTTAAAATCTATTTTCTAATGGTTGTTCAAAATTCAGAATTGAATTGAATGTCAATTTGAATTGAATTGGCCACGCCTGACAGGATGTTGACAGGAAAAGTAATTTCCTGAATTAAATTCAAAGAAATTCAACACAGATAATGCATTCTGGGAAATGAAGTGTTCTTCCCTGATTTACGAAAATTGATTTATTCAATCAACTTATCTATCCATCCATCCAGCCATCAATCCAGTCGTTTGTCCATCCATCCATTCTCCATCTAACCATCTATCCATCCATCTGCCGGTCCATTCATCCATTGTCCATTTAACCATCTATCCAACCACTGTCCATCTGTCCATCCATCTATTCATCCATCCATCCATCCAACCATCCGTCCATCCATCCATGCATCCAGCCATCCATCTATTAAAATTAATTTCATAATTAATTTTTCAAAACTTTGAGACAAGGCTGGAAAGTTATATAGCTACAGTTTTTCTAGCTATAGTTATGCATGTCGCACAATCTTAGTACAACTGAAAATGTGCAACATCAAAATGCACCAGTTGTCTAGCAATGTACGACTCGAGGCGTTTGTGTCATTAGAAAGAGTCTAAAAACACTTTCATTATCTGCCTACTGGCGAGCACAAGCTACTAGGCAGGGCAAATAATGCCTCAAGGTTTCATTCAGTCTTGTAATTGCTCTCCAGACAAGATGTAGATCCAAAGGCAAGGATAAATTGAGAATGAACACTGGCTCAGCCGAGCCAAAACCAAGACTTGTGTATTCATAACTGTATTGTGCATGTGTGTGTGTGTGTGTGTGTGTGAGAGAGAGAGAGAGAGAGAGAGAGAGAGAGAGAGAGAGAGAGAGAGAGAGAGAGAGAGAGAGAGAGAGAGAGAGAGAGAGAGAGAGAGAACCACATGGTTTGATCCTCAGTGGAGGCCAAAGTCTTGTTTCTCATGCCAAACTGGCTCTGGGGAGTCATTCCGAACAATGTGCGGAAAGCTACAATGCCAGTGACTGATTTCTCTGCCCCTGCGCTGCTTTTGTCTTGTAACATTATAACTGTCTTTACTGGTACTTTTGATCAATTGAATGCATCCTTGCTGAATAAAAGTATTAATTTCTTTAAAAAAAAAAATCCAAACTTTTGAATGGTACTGTACAGTATATACACACACTTACACTTCCATTGACTAACTATTGACTTTTGAAGAATCATTATTCTATGTAATTTTGTGCACACTTAAAGGGATAGTTCTCCCAATAAATGAAAATGCTGTCATCATTTACTCATGTTGTTCCAAACCTGTATGACTTCCTTTCTTCTGTGGAACACAAAAAGAGACATTGGACCTCACTGACTTTCATTGTATGATTTTTTTTTTTTGTTCAAAATATCTACTTTTGTGTTAGAAGAAAGAAGCTCAAATGGTTTTGGATTCTCTTTCCAAAGTATGAGTCCATAAACCAAAATAACACTTCCTTCAGTGGAAAAGCCCATCCTCTGTTGTTCTCTCACACCAAAATCCACTGATTCAGACAAGACAATACTTATTCACTAAGCAATATTATGGATAGAGAACTCTTATTACAGCCAGAAGCAGTGGTTTGAAGTGAAAAACATCTTAATGTTAGATTTATTTCTTACAAACATGCAGCTTTTCACTTCTCAAGATGTTAACTGATGGACTGGAGTCATGTGGATAACTTGTGGATTATTGTGATGTTTTTATCAGCTGTCTGGACTCTCATTCTGATGGCACCCATTCACTGCAGAGGATCCATTGCTGAGCAAGTGATGCTAAATTTCTCCAAATCTATTCTGATGAAGAAACAAACTCATCTACATTTTCAGACGATTTTCATTTTTGGGTGAGCTATTCCTTTAAGCCAGATATGTTAGCATTCAAGATTATCTTCAAACTGTTGTTTCGTCATGACAATAGTTGACTTGAAAGACAAAACTGACAGTTTACGTTAACGCCCACTGCATTTTGTTTGGCAAATCTGACAATGTGACACCTTAAGTCGCAATATGCATTGTGATTGGACAGATTCAGTGACTGCGTTCATGTAATTGAGAACGTTTCAGCCTTAAAGATTCACACAGCTCAATTTGTCCAATGCCAGAGACGAAATGAGCCAGGACATTTTCTTGCGGTACACCATCCATAACAGTTTCCTCCTGTCCTACGAGAGGAATCAAAGCAAATTAACTAGATTAATAAACAGAGATGATCTAACTCTTCTCAAAGCATTCCATATATTAAAAATTGATATCTAGCTGTCCTCCTCCGCTCGGATAAAATAGAATCCACATGTCTGCCCAATCAAATTAAATGAAACTCTGCATCTTCCTTCATATTGGATTATGACAGTGGTCTGTTTCTGTCCCTATCTCACTATAAACACACACACACACACACACACACACACACACACACACACGTAACTATTTTAGTTGTATTTATACTGTCCTTTATGTGGAACTCAGATTTTTGGTTTCCAGAAACATATCCAAGTTACATTCCAAACTGTGTGCGCCTAAGTTTGAGAAACCAGGAAAACGAGAGAGAAAAAGAGAAGCATTAACATCATGTTTTGTGGACAAACTCCCCACGGTGCTATACAACCACATTTGATGACTCTAATAGAGTATTAATGGTCTGGAATAAAAAGGACTACATGGTAGCTGTAGTCATTTTGTTTTCCCTCCCCTCTTCTCCTCTTCCTTTGATCTTTTCCTAATAGTGGGAGAGAGTCGACTCAATACTGCCGGAGTCCTGGGGGTTTGCTTTCCAAGACCTGGGATACTCAGCAACAAACACAAAAAAGTAAAAGAAGAGCTAAAATGTAGTATAGTTCAAATTTAGACATATTCTAGCATTTATAATGCAAAGCTTCCTTAAGTGGAATTCATATGAATTCCAAGGAAATAAACTGAACCAACCCAGTTTTGTTCATCATATTCTGTAGAATTTTTTTTTACTGTACTTTACACAAAGCTATTATATAGTTACAGAGGATTTAGAATGAAGCGTCATTTTAAGTCATTGAGCACATTTATGTTTGCTTTATAATGTTTTGACTGCAAAAAACAGTCTCCCTCAGTATTTTTGTCTTGTTTTTCAGTACAAATATCTAAACATTCTTAAATTACGATACACTTATGTATGAAGTCTTGTTTTATGAAAAACTGATCAACATTAAGTGCTTAAAATGAGAAAAAACACCTGCCACTGGGGTAAGAAAAAGAAACTTAATTTAAAGGGAAAACAAGTTTCTTTTTCTCACCCCACTGGCAGACTTCTTATTTTTTGTAAATTCACTTAATTTAGCAAATTTTTCAGAAAACAACTTGTTATCTTATGTAAGTTTGCTTCTCAAGTAATTGTATCTTGATTTAAGAATGTTTAGATATTTGTACTGAAAAACAAGACAAAAATACAGATTTTGACAGCTCTGAATTGTATGGAAAAAGAGCAGCTTGAACATGCTACAAATGATCTCTTTTTGTGTCCTACAAAAGAAAGGAAAGTTCTGAAAAGACATGAGTGGCAGAAGTTGATGACAGAATTCCTTTTTTGGTTTATCTATTCCTTTAATTCCAAATTTAACTGAAGATTAACCAATGAGAAAATTAACTTTGCAGTTAGTGGGATGCCACATGCTTCTGTTGTGGGAAACTCCGAGGCCTCGAGGGGAACTTTGGGAAGTTACAGCATGTCATCACATCGGCCAACATGAGAACAAATAAAGCAACAAGAAACAAAATAAGACTGTGTGTATGTTTATGTGTGAGAGCGATCCATCATTACGGACTAAATTCACCAACAGCTCCAGGAGAGTGTGAAAGTGAATGAGCCAGACAGACAGAGAGAGAGAGAGACAGAAATTCCCAGTTTAGTTTCACGGATGATCCGTGACATTAGTATGTGTCTCGGATATCTCGGGAAGTTCCCATATGATTACAGCACACAGATGTATGTGTATATGCGTCTTATGGAGCATATGGGAAGCATTGCATGACCGTTCTCCAGTTTCATATCCAACAATCCACAATATCACTGCATGAATCAAAGGATTAAACTGAATAGGTGCATGTGTGATTTCAACGCACACATTGCTGAAATGCAAAAGTGGTACAAGCATTCACCCCTGATTCTGTGCTGTATCATTTATTATGAGGGGTTGTTCTGGTGCCACGGGCGCAGAAGTAATGACAGAATCGGAAAAAGAGAAACGGAGCACTGAATGTAAAGCTAAAGAGAGAGCAAATGTTTCGGAGAATGCACAAATAAATCTTAATCTTACAGGAGTTGTGTCATGGAAAATAGTATTTTTCTTGCTATTTTGAAGTGTGAGTTTGATGTACTGTGCAGATATACTCATTCTTTGTAAATGCAATCTGTGTCAAATTATTTTTTAAAGGTCTTTCCAAAAAAAACGTAATAGAAATGAAATGGTCAAAAGTTATAGGCACCCTGAACTATGTCTAAGACTATGCCACAAAGTCTTAAAGGCAAAGTAGCAAAGAAAAATAGTTATTAAAAACTAAATTAAGACTTTTTCTTTTTCTTTTTGGTGAACACTTTCAGTGGACTTCACTGGCTTGTCTTACATTTTCTCTCTTTCTCGTTTTTTATCTATAGAGCAGTAAAATCACAGCGAGGCAGAAAATCCCTCCTCCTGTTGGCAAGAGTTTGACACTTGACACCGTCATTCAGACCACAGATAAAGTGAAGAGGGTTCTGCTGATAACAGACGGTCATCGGCAGGTCAGAGCGCACTTACAACACAGAGACTTGTTCACAGAAGGGCTGTAATTTGGGACAATGTCTGTGTGTCTTGTATCAGAGATTAATATAAGGAGACTGGTCATGAAATGGGTCATATTTCACCCCGTCAAGTAATGATAGTATGCGCTCAAAAGAGAAAAAAACAATAAGTTCTCAGGTGCATAGAACAAAAAGAAGTATAATCAAGTGTAATCAACCAGAACTGAAGAAAGCATGGGCTGAAACATTTGCTCTTTGGTCTGTTTTTAAGACACCTTGCACTTTTGTCACTTTTTCACATTTTCATATGAAAAATAAAATATATATTTTTGATAGACCTTTTTTGGTCTGATTGCATGTTTCCAGTGTTCAGACTATTCCAGCTACCTAGTTGTCATATTTCACCCCCAAATTTAAATACCTTTATTTAGAAATGTAAAAAAAAAATTTTTTTTAATGTATTTGCCACATTGTTTTCATGAAAACAAAACATTTGATAAAGAATGTATTTTTATTTAATAATAATAATAATAATAATAATAGTTATTATTATTATTATTATTAAGAATAAGGATAATATTCTTAATAATAATTATTATAAGTAGTAGTAGTATAAAATAACAATAAAATATTACTAATTATAATTTCTAAAAAGAATTACTACTACTACTAATACTAATTAATTAATTTATTATAAATAACATGTAAATAACATAAGACATAAATAACAAATTATAAACAACAACAATAATAATATTGATAATTATAATGATTATTTTTATAAAATAACAATAATAAAATATAAATTATGAATAACAATCACTAATAATAATTATGATTTTATTACTACTACTACTACTACTACTATTATTGTTAATAACAATAATAATTCTGTATTTGGCACAGAACTTACCTTTTTGTTTATTTTAATAAAAGAATAAATAAAATAAAATGAAAAACATCAGGACAGGAGCATTTACATTACTGAAATTGTGCTCGTCATGAAAATGTCACAATGCAAAAAATCGTAATACTCTAAAATAGGCTTCATTTTTTTTTTATATGTGTTGTGAGACTCACCCTACGATGATCTGGAGCTCGTAACAAGGTAAAGTAATCTAAGTGCATATGTGTGAATGGAAAGGCGAATCCACTCGTGTGGTCTGGCATCTGTTTGAGTGGAAACAAGGCAGTTTGAACCTCACGGTGGTGGAATCATCTGGAAGGATCTCAGACATCCTGCACAGGAGCTTTTGAGACACACATTTAGCCTTCGGGCCGATTACAGACCCAAAACCAACAGCAGCAAAATGCCCAGAGTCACACTCAATCAGGAAAGAGTTCAATTCACCCTAGACAGGAACGTGGGTCAAAAATGGGCCTGCAGACAAAAGTACACTCAACACACGGGGTCAAGAGGAGAGAGAAAGCATGTCAGATCTAACAGGCTGAACAAACAGCGCTGCAGATAATCGGACAACATAGGAAAGACTGAAAGAGAGAAAAAACAGGAATGTTATTGTGGTTCAGACTAGCAGGCAGCCAGCGTTTATTCATATGGACTGATTCCTGAGAGCAGGCGTTCAGTCTCCAGGCGTAAGAGATGCCTGAGACAGCACGGTCACAAATTCACACTGCCTGTCAAAGCCGTGACTGACCGCAGACTGTCCAGTCGCTGATCTGCTGGGGTTTTGAGATACCGCAGACCAGCGGCATACCGCAAATCTATGAGGAATTTTACATTTTCAACTAATCAGTAAACACTTGACCATGATGTAAAAGTACTCTGTCTAAAATGTTTCTGATCTTTTTTTCCCCTTCTTGTTTGCATTCAATAAAGATCTTCAAAAAAAAAAAAAAAAATCTA
>NW_015544250.1:1461755-1472666 GCF_001515605.1 Sinocyclocheilus anshuiensis | reverse complement strand
TAAAAAAAAAAAAAAAAAAAAAATCTACTTGCAAACTAAAAGTGCACTGTCAGATTAGTGCAGTAAGACTACATTTTAGATACAATCTATGATATAAGACTGATAAGAAGTCCTAATATCTTATGCAGTGCTGCTTCTCAAGAAATGTATCTTGTTTTATGGAATTTAAAATATTTTACCTGGAAAACAAGAAAAGAACAGTCATTCAGAATAATTTTGAAGTCACTTTAGGAGCTCTGTATCCCTCTATAAACCTAGTATATTTGCGGCATTTATACAGCGTAAAAACAGGTTTGAAATTTAGCTAAGATATAATAAAGGCATGAGGATTTGGAGTCTCAAAGACTCCGGCTGAAAAGAAGCTTCTTTTCACTCTCTTTCCCTCCCATTTTTTTCTCCTCACTTCCATAGGTGTTGCTTTTTGACCTCGGCACTGGTTTGCTCATAAAAATGATTTATGAAGATGAGCTTGCTTTATTCCAGAGACCCACTTACTGGCACCATGGGCTGGGTTACGGGTAGTGAGGGCCCACTTGGTTTAGTGGGATTTGAGACATTTAAAGGGGACACATTACACACTTTTGTAGCATTTTATGGTTTTAAGTCCACTTATAACATTAGTCAAGGTTTTTTGCTCCAAAAAAATTTGTTTATCATTATGCTGAATAGTTTAGACCAGCCTGGTTTGTTGTCTCCTCTGGTCTTCAGCTGGTGTTCAGATGATCAGCCAGGTGCTTTTCAGTCATAAACAACAGACAGATGCTAAAAACTACTCTAAAACCATCTTAGACTGGTTTAAGCAAGTTTTCTTAAATAATAATAATAATAATATCATTGTATATTAATATATTAATAATAATTAATAATATTTGTTGTTATTATCATTAGTTTAGAGTTTTTCATTACACTAGTCTGCTGAAAAACACAAGTGGTTTTACTGGTCTCAGCTGGTTTAAAATGGTCTAGCTGGTCTCCCAGCATGACCAATATGGTTTTCAAGCATAAATAGCTGACAAGTGCTCAAAATTCACCTAAAAACCTGCTTAGGTTGGTTTACATTAGGTTTTCCATTTGATTTAGAACTAAACAGGTTATTTAGATTCAAACAGTCATGGAACACAGTAAGCACAGGGCTGCCATGTCAACCGTTCAATAACTCATTTATCATGTGATGGATGACATCAGAGAGATATTATGGGCTGGAAGCGTGTGTGTGTCTGTGTTTTATCAGATGCATTACTAACACACACTTGTCTGCCAGTGCTAGGGGATTGGTTAGTCAATCGCCCTCACCCAAGTACTCTGGAAATTGGAATTCTTCCCTCCCTCTTTCCTGCTCTTTCGCTCCTGATGACAGGCCTCTCTGGCAGTGCTCTCCAACACTTATTCTGGGGAAATGTAAAATGGAAAGTTTTACTGTGGCATTTTGGGAGTGTTTTAGCTTTTAACGTGTCTTCGCTTCTGTCTATAACCAGTGAGCAGGGCAGGGTTATGACTAGCTGTGTTTTGTCAGTGTAATAATGTTACATAACGTCTCTCACAGTTATGGGAGGATTGTGAGAGGAGGACAAAGCCAAACTTCAGGGAGGAACCGTTCGATTCTCATCTGGTTTGGGCCAAAGTCACGGCGCTGTTTGAAGGCCCTTTGAAGACGAGAGGCAGAGAGACGATGAGAAAGAGAGACGAGAGCAGGTGGGCTGGCTCCAGGGGTGCGTGGAGGTCAGGAGAGTCTGAGGGCTTTTATGGGAATAATCTGCTTTAGACGTTTCTCAGCGCTGCCATGGAGAGACAGACTCCACTAAGAGGACAACCACAGAGATTGCTTACAGCATGAGACACTGGCCATTCATGAGACACTAGCAGCGAGAACTAAAGGAGATTTACGTCAAGTTAGGAATGTAACTTTAACGAGAAGACAAGATGCAAGAAAATGAAACAAGATGGAATTAGATGAGAGAAGAAATTAAATGAGGCAAGAGGAATTGAGAGGAAAGGAGATGTGGAAAGAAGAGGGAGAGGAGAAGATGAGGCAAACTGAGAGGAGAGATAAGACGAAGAGAAGAGAAGAGAAGAGAAGAGAAGAGAAGAGAAGAGAGATGCGTTGCAATGAGATAAAGTGAAATACGGTTAGATAAAATCGGTGTCCAATGCTATATCTGGAGATCTATCTTCCTGCAAAATTAAGCTCCAACCCTGCTCCAAAACAACTGAACCAGCTCATTAAGATCTTCAGTAATGCTTGATAATTACAGACAGGTGTGTTACTTGGAGCAGAGCTGGAACTGAACTCTGCAGGTAGATCTCCAGAAACAGAACTAGGCATCCCTGGTGTAGGGCATGGCCCCTTTTAAAGTCTTAAATCCCACTGAACTGTATTGAGGGGAGATGAGAGGGTCCTGCTGTGAAGACATTAAACACATGTAGAGTAATTAGAGGTTTGCTGGAGGTCTCAGAGAGACAGACGACCCGGTCTGAGTTATGAGCAGCAGTGTTCATAATGACACGTCTGAGGACGCACCTCTCATTTTCATCAATCTAATCACAGAGAAGATCATGTGTGTGTGTGTGTGTGTGTGTGTGTGAGTGTGTGTTGGGCGGCCAGATCTAACAGCACAGTAAGCCGGAGGAATGTCTTTGATGTCATGGATGGAGTATTCAGACCAAAGTCATAACAGTCATTTTTGAGAGGGGAAATTACACAGAGGCTCCATCAAAATCAAGCCCTGAACAACAGCATGAAGTCAGTCCAAGCGTCAGCTTTCTACGGTAACACAAGCCCAGAGAGCTCAACTGCCAGGAGATGAGCTGTCATCATCATAAAAACACATATTGAAACAACACAAAGGGAAAAGACAGAGCGACAAAAATACCTGACAGCAATGAAAGGCATTCCAGAGCTTGGAGTGTCACTTCTAATCATCAAATATTTCACACTTGCGTGTGATCTCAAAAATGCACACAGATACTGAGGAATGATCGCAACACGCATGGATCACGTTACGTCACGTGACTGTCTCTTGCAATTATAGATTGTCATACTTAGTGTAAGTGATTAAAATAAACCTCTGTGTATTAACTTTAGCATGCAACTCATCAACAGACACTCAAAACTCTGTAGAACTGTACAGCAACATGCTAACACCTACTTAAAACACCCTAGGAATTGCTTAACGATACGGCAAGATGTTAACGACCACTTAGAAAACTGTACAGTGACATGCACACTCAAAAAAAGGAAACGTTAACCATTCAACAAGCTGCTAATGAATGCTCAGAACACCTTAGCAACTGCTTAACTGTAAAGTGACATGAAAACCGCATAACTGTACAGCAACATGCTAACAACTATTTAATCACCCTAGGAGCTGCTTAACCATATAGCGAGATGCTAATGAATCACAACCACTCAGAACACCTTAGCAACCACCAATGTGCTAACACACTGAAAACTCCACGTAACTACACAGTAACATGCTAACGACTCCTTAAAACATCCTAGGAACCACTTAATCATATAGAAAGATGCTAACGACTGCTCACAACACATTATTAACTCCCTAACAACAGCATAAATGTACAGCAACATGCTAATAACTACTTAAACCACTATAAGAACTGCTTAACCATACAGCAACACACTAACGACCACTTTAAAACACCTTGGCTTTACAGCGAAATGCTAACAGACATTCAGAACACCTCAGTAACTGCATAACTGTACAATGATATGCTAACAAACACTCAAAAACTTTCAAGCAACCACATAACTGTACAGTAACATGCAACCACTTAAACCTTTCTTTTCCTCACACAAAGATATCATATGGCTTCATATGACTTGGAATATTAGTGACAAATGACAAGTTATATGGACTATTTTGCAGTGCTTTTTTTGTCATTTTTGGACCCAGACAGCCCTGGTCAATAATTACTTTGTCTGTACGGAAAAGAATACCTGGAACATCCTTTAAAACATCTGCTTTTGCATTTCAGAAAGTCATACGGGTTTGGAATAACATGAGGGTGAGTAAACGATGACAGAACTTTCATTTGTTTGGTGAATTGTCCATTTAAGACATTTCAGCACCAGCAGTCTGTATGTGTGTATGAGGAGAGAAAGGCAAGGGTTACATGGTCACCTGGGTGACCTCCATTGCATTAAGAAACACACCCTTACAACAAAAAAACAGGTGTCGAGTTTCCGCCCTGCAGTGTCGGATCGCACAGGAAGAGGGTGTACATCCGCATGTTCACTGTAAGAAAGAGCATTCATGCACAGGAGGGAGGATTCAGTGTTTATTACTTATGGAGATGTGCAATTATAGAGATTAGGATGGAGATCTGCCTGTCTGGAGGTAGGTGTGTGTGTGTGTGTGTGTGTGTGTGTGTATTAACACAGATCATGGGTGAGGGCAGGGGCGTAGATTACGCGGGGTACGCGGGGGACGTGTCCCCCCCACTTTTAATATCACGTAAATTCGTCTCCCGCACTTTTTCGGGCAAGTGTGTTCGCATAGAGGTTTTCAAGAGCCGGTGTGAATAAATATAGATTTAAATTCAAAGAGACAGTATAGTCTGTGCATGATCTGATGTCTTATTCAGACCCAGATTAAGGCGAGATGAACATCGCGGAGCGCTAAACACAGTGCAGTGTGTGTTTCATTCATACTCGAAGCCGGAGGGCGCTCTCGCGCAGAAAGTCGTACGAGGAAATGGACAAAAGCGTCCAGCGATCGCTGTATGAAAACAGTTTTTTTCACAGAAAAACAAACGTTTGGAAACATGAAGACATTAAATATACGATTGCGACCATACAGAAGTATTCTAATTTGTTGAGATAGTGAATTGGTGGGTTTTTGTTAAATGTGAGCCAAAATCATCACAATTAAAAGAACCAAAGACTTAAACTACTTCAGTCTGTGTGCATTGAATTTATTTAATACACGAGTTTCACAATTTGAGTTCAATTACTGAAATAAATTAACTTTTCCACGACATTCTAATTTATTGAGATGCACCTGTGTATATATATATATAACATTTCTGTCCCCCTCACTTCTGAAATGATGGCTACGCCCCTGGGTGAGGGCAACCTGATTACTTATGTGACAAACATACACGTACAAAAAACAAACTCTAGATGAGAGCTTCTGTCATGGGGTTTCATGGGCAATTTTCATGGGAAAAAAGTCAGTAAATTTGCCAGTCTTTTCTGAAACACTACAGGACTCTCCATTTAATCTCATTGCTGTCGAGGGAAAAAAATTGAGATATTCAAGAGATTTCAGAAGAGTAGAAATAAAGAGATCTCATTTGTGACTGTCCTATGGGAAAACACATCTACTTTACAGAGACATATGTCTACACATAAACAAACATCAACTCTAAACAAATCATGGACTAGCCTGAAAGGTCATGGCCTTTTCCAAAGTCTCGTCTCATCTTTCAAAAGCTCTCACTCCCTTTCACACTCCACCACAAAAATGGCAACTCAACTTTCTCCTACATTCACACAACTACAACTAAATTTATGCAGCTAATTACATTTAATTACAGCTGAAACAATCTTACTCAAAAAAGGATATAATTTATTGAGATGCACCTGTATATACATATATATATATATATAATAAAACTTTTGCAAAGGAAAATCTGTATTGTATATATTGTATACTCACTACATATATACGATACAGATTTTCCTTTCACAAAAGTTTTATTATATATATATATATATATATATACACAATGATTTTACTGGTGAAATAAAATGAAGAATCACTGTGAATACCCTAATAGTATTCATATGTATTTTATTTTAATATGACCATATAAATAAATAAATGAGCTGTAAAATAATTGGACCAAATTTATGATTAAGAGTAAAAAAGCATTACACAATTGTTTAAATTGGTATCTCTGATAAGCAAAACAATGCTGAATATAATAAAAACAATAAAATACAATAAAATATTAAATAAATGTAATATTGAAACATTTAATGAAAGTCATTTTGAAAAACAAGCCCACATAATTTTTAAAAATAGATTTATTTGACTGTATTTAATTAATTTATTTATTTTTTATATTGAACATTTTGAATCTACTTGACAACACTGATCATTTCAAACTGTTTCCTCTGAAAAAAGAACAACTGTTAAAATAATGTTTTAAGCAATTACAAATACAACATCAAATACATCAAATAGTGTCAAATATCTGAAACATGTCCAAAAATCGCCAAACCCTACTAAAATATTTCTAAAGTTTTCTAAAGAACAAACCCTAAGTATTTCTAAGATACCACACACACAAACTTTGTTCAAGCTCGAAAAACTCTCAAAGTGTAAACACTCCCAAATCCTCCCTTTAACCTTCGACCTCTTTCCCCGTCATACCTCTCATCACTCTTGGTTTGGAAATGGACTCAGCCTCCCTGAGGTGTAAAAAGTGTTTTCCTGTAAGTCAGCTGGATTTAAATGCTTGATATGACTGAACAACCCACTGAAACCACATCAAACAGACAGACGCTTCCCTTAAGAGACCAAAACCATCCTACCGGAGACCGCCTATGGCTCTGGGTTCACCCGTAGTGCGTGTGTGTAAGACAAAGCCAATAACCGCCAGTCTATGATTCATCTCTTACCAAGAAATAATACAACCAGGATTATTTCACCACTTAATTTCAGTGCAATTAAAACAACTAAGGAAAAACAAGACGTACTAATCATTTTCAAACACATTTCCACCTATCTTTCTGAAGCACACATGAAGTGTCTTTTTGACACCTGCATTTAGCTGAACATTGGAGGTGTCTCCTGTGACCCCGGGGCCCTAAACTCAATGGTTTGACCTGAAACCTGAGAGACGTGCATGGAAAAACCAGCAGCGGTGCATCAGGCCTGTCTGCAGACACATACTCATACTCATAAAAGAGACGGGTCTTTGATATCCAGCTATAATTAACAACCATATTTTATCAGCTCACAGTCATCCAGACCTGCATGAGGCTTTTAACAGAAAGATAGAGACACCGAGAGAATGTGCATTAGAGTTCTGAGTTGATATTTCCCAGTAAGAGGCTTGATAACATTGTACCTTCTGGATAAAGTCAAATTGTAGTTGGCAGGACTGTTTTAGTAGAGCTTTATGCTAGAAGAACGCTACAAATGGACTTCTATGGGAATGGGGCATCACAAGGACATTGCCAAAGTGACACTCTGTCATGTGACCAAAACATGAGACTCCTGCTGCATTTACCAAATGAAAATTCATCGTGCCTTTGGAAATCCCAATTCATTGTCCTGACTCTTTTAAAAAGGGATTATCCATCAAATGCTCAGTGGGGTCTTGACAACCTCAACAGAAACACCCTTGAGACCATGCAAAAATATTTATGCACATTAATTAGCCCATAAACAAGACCCTGTGACCTAACCCACCCTGATCTGACCAGTACTGATACATTTTTAAGACCAAATCCAACCCAAATCTGCCAACTTTTCCATTTGCTTTCTAAGAAACTACATTCAAACACACCCACAACAATCTGACTCAAAATGAACAAATGTGTATAAGCAAATGTACAAAAAAAGAGTTACATTAAACATTAGTGTTTTGCAAGAAATTAGAAAAAAAATCCATTATTGTGAACATAAATGATTCATTACAAAAATCCAAATGAATGAATTTTCATGAATTTTTTTATTGAATATTAACTTAAATTTGGGTCTGTTTGTCATACAAAGCTATTGAATGGTTTCAAAAGATTTGGAATAAGTGATACAGTGATACAGACTACTTTTAATAGCATTCTATCATGAAAGTTGACAGCCTAAATCCTCCTGACAAGAGCTGCCAGAATATTCTTCAGAAATTCACAGATTGTGTACCACAGAGTAAAGAAAGTCATACGGGTTTGTAATTTTAACTTCCTTTTGCATGTTTTATGAGGATTAAAGTTTGTAGAAGATGAGGTGCAGAAGAAAGATACTGTGGATGGAGAAGAGAAACACGAATGTGCAGCTGCAGTCTGAGCCCTCAATGAGAAGGTTAGACAAGTTTCACCTCTGGGCTGTTACTATGCAGACTTTGCGGTAGAGAGAGAGAGAGAGAGAGAGAGAGAGAAAGTTGCCTGCAGCCCGCTGGCCTACTCTAAATGTTGCATAACAAATGTGCTCGCTGTGTTCCTTGTTTAGCTTGTTAGCCCGGAGACGCGTGACAACACAGCGAACGCTGCCTCCCACCCTCCACCTCCCGAAAAGAGTCAAGGACCAATAACAGCTGGATGAGACAAAGAGGAAAACAGAATGATGCAAACGGAGGAAGAACAAGGTGTTTGTTATCATCCTTCCCCGTCAGATGTTTCAGCCCCCTCGAAAAACAGTTCAACGGGTGCGTGTGAGATCGGGGAAACTCTGGAGGCGCGTAAGGAAGGACGCGATGCATAATGTATGTGGAGTCTCCAGTCACACCCTACATGCATTAAACCGCCACGTGCTTCAGCCTCACGCCGTCATATATAATGCAACAAAACTGAGGTGAAAAACACACTGGAGCACAGCAGGGATTTGCTCGCCGTGTCTAAGACAGTGCCAGAGAGCTGAAAGGTGACTCCGGTAGGGAATAGATTTCTAGGTTTTATTTATATACAGTATATCTAATTTCCAATTAAAACACCTTTTTGACATGTATTGACAGGTAAAGTGGGTAGATGACATCAAACGATGAGGAGAAGACAAGGGAATGGGATCGAGACACTTCACAAGACAAACGAAAGGAGATGGAGACGGACGTCCAGACAGACAAATAGATAGATAAACAGACGAAAAGATGGACAGAAGAATAGACAGAGAGAGCTGGACAGACAAACAGATAGATATACAGTACATATAGAGAGAAAGTTAGACATGATAGAGCCGTCTGTCTAGATAGAGATAGATACATATTAGACAGATGGATAAATGAATACACAGATGAACATATACATATAAGCAAAAACGCAGACAGATAATTAGTAGATCTATCTAGATATCTGTCTTTGAGATAGACAGACAAATAGACAGACAGAGAGACAGACGGACAGATAGATGAATAAATGGATAGACAGACTGATATACAGTACATACAGACAGAAAGACAGATTGACAGGTGATAAATCGATCTATCTAGATCTGATATCTATTTAGATAGACGGATAGACAGACAGATGATAGACAAATAGACAGACAGATGGATAGATGCACATAGAGTACATAAAGACAGAAACAGAAAGACAGATAGATGGATAGACAGACAGATGGATAGAAAGACAGACAGGTGAATAGATGGATACACAGATACAGTACATACAAACATATAGACAGATGATAAATAGCTCACAGTCTGTCTAGAAGAATAGACAGATGGATGGATCTATAGACAGATGGATACCCAGGTGAAAAAGACGTAGTATTAAATGTATTAAAAATAATTACAATGCAATTTTCTGAAGAAAAAAAAATACCTAAAAAAGACTGCACACACAACAGCTATTCACTTATGCACTTTGTTTTTCAGTCTTTTTTTATGTATTATTTTTCTTCAGAAAATTGCATTGAAATTTTTATTTATTCATTGATGTAAAATTCTGTACTTTTTAGTAAGGCCGGTATAACTGAAATGTTCTACAAATGGAAAAGATAGCTCTGCCATAGCATTTCAGTCTTTTTTTATTTATGTTTTTTTATAATGTATTAAAATGTACTTGAGTATGTTTGTAGTAATACAAATATACTATAAACATACTTGTATTTCAAGTGCATTTTTAATACATTTAATAGTATGTTTTGTTTTTCACCAAAGTATATATGCTGCTGTCCTTTTTTAGTGTACTTTATGA
The DNA here is from genome assembly GCF_001515605.1 of Sinocyclocheilus anshuiensis. Lineage (NCBI taxonomy): Eukaryota > Metazoa > Chordata > Actinopteri > Cypriniformes > Cyprinidae > Sinocyclocheilus > Sinocyclocheilus anshuiensis. Next base: position 1,462,786 of record NW_015544250.1, on the reverse strand, counting down.
ATATTTGTAATGTACATAACAATATATAGTACATTCAAGTTTTCTAGATATCAAAGTGTGTACGTGTGCGTATATACTGAAAAAAGCAGCTTTATAATATACTAGTAGTGTAATGCGAATGCATTTCCAATGAGCTGAAATACAATTGAAATGTACTTGAAGTACATTAAAACGATGCTTCAAATATACTCTAACTGTACATGAAGTATTAAAAGGACATTTTAAATGTATTTTAAGAAATACACTTAAATTGCACTAAATATACTTAAAGTGGTTCCAATTTAACACAATTTCAATATATTAAATATATTACAAATAGATTAAAATCAAACTTAAACATATCTTGAAATACACTTAATATACTTAAAGTTGTTTCAAAATAATACATTTAATATGCACTTAGTATAGTATAATTTAAATATAGTAAGTATGTCTGAAAAAGCACAATTTAAATATATTTCTTTTTCACCTGGGTAGACAAATAGACAGACAGATAGATGAACAGATGGATATATAGACAGAAACAGACAGATAGATAATAGATCTGTCTATCAAGTATACAGTATCTGTCTATACAGTATATAAAGACAGACAGACAGACAGACAGACAGACAGATAGATAGATAGATAGATAGATAGAAAGCTCACACCCATCTTAAAAATAATCTGCTCTCATATTTCGGACACACCCTGTACATCTCGATATCAAAGCATTCAACAAAGAAGCATCCACCTGCACACTCCTCCACCCATGGCATTTGGTTGACATTCATTGTTCCTCTCAGTATGAATCTCTTCAACACAAACTGTGAAAGCGGTCTAGAGCTCAATGTCCAGTAATACAGTCTCACTGCCAACCCTGCAGTCTACCATCAACACACCTAGAAAACGATCAATGTCCACAGCGCAGCCGCTCGAGCCGGAGCCAGTGTCCTCAGGGAGCAACTATAGAGACTGTGGTAGTGTAAGATACTCTTTTCCTAGAACAGGTTTTCCTGAGAACTTTGTAGACTTCACAAGCCATTTAAACT
>NW_015544250.1:1451755-1459255 GCF_001515605.1 Sinocyclocheilus anshuiensis | reverse complement strand
GATTCAGATTCATATTAGCTGCTCTGTTGTTAAAGCGCACAAGAGACAATCACTGTGAAAGGGCTGATGGAGGGTAATTATGGTGCTGGGAAAGGGTGTACACAAATCTATTCAATATATCATTACCACAACAATAACACAGACTTCAAAAGTTCCTCTGATATGAGAAACCAACATCATCCTCACAATACCAGCTGTTAGCTCAGAAACCAGTTTTACATTTTCTGAAGAAAATATGAGCTGAGATTGCCAACATAAAACCTGTGCCACAATGCTAGACTGTTTGGATGGATCACAGGATGTTGCTAAGTGGTTGCTAAGGTGTTCAGAGTGGTTTAGTGTTTTTTAGGGCGCTCTGGGCGGCTGCTTACAGGCTCAAGTTACACACTAAAGTTTAATATTTAGGATTTAAACAGAGCTCTAACCTTGAGTATGAGCAATGATAAAATCAATGTAAAAATACACATAAAGGTGCACCAAGTACATTTTTCCACATAAAAAGTTAAAAATAGTACTTTGTCAGGAGTCTAAACATAGGTTTTATTCTACATAACATTCCACATAATAGCAGAATACTAAGACTGCACAATTTGGGGCAAAAAAATCTAATAGAAATAAAAATAAAAATAAAAATTGTGATTGCTATTAAAAAAAAATGCAGGTTTGTAGGGCTGCACAATTTGGCTAAAATATTGTGAGTATGTATCAATCAATATGGCTAAATAATAATTATAACAATAATATAAAAATGACTAAATAAAACAAATAAGAATACTATTGTAATATTTCACGGTAAAATAAAAAAGTATTTAATAATAATAATTTTATTTTCAACTTTTACATTTCAATACTAATATTTATGGCTTATTTATTTATTTATTTATTTTAAATTTTCAAAAGTTAAACCAAACCATCCAACTTTTATTTTAATGAAAAATTGCAGTCAAGTCCTTAAAGTTTCTCTTCAGTGCCACACTTTACTCTGAAACATGTAGCCATATATTTATTTAACTAAATTTGAATATGATTTGATTATCACACCAAACCATATTGTGATTTTGGTTTTATTTTGATTGATCGTGCACCTACTGAATACTACTCACTTCAATTTGGTAATCGCATATTTTGCACATTTTTGACTGATAATGCATGACAAATGTGTCTGGATTTTTTTCTCTCTCTCTTTAAAATGGCTTTGTAACTAAAACTTTTGCATGATTCGGTCTCCTCTCCGCTCAAGTCTGTTGTAACTGCTGGCAAAAATGAAAAATAAACCTTTATGGGGTTGGTTTGATGAATAACCATAATTACGATGTCATGTTTAAGCAGACTGACACAAACAAAAGATCCCAATCTATTTGATTAATGACGAAATCCATCTGTCTGACCCATAATGACCCGCAGGTACCAGCGACTAGTGCTGGACGAAGTGCATTAGTGACATTTGACCTCCAAATGACAGGTTAAACAGGAACGAGAGGCTGGAAACAGGCACTTATTCAGTTATTGAAACAGACTGCTGGAGCGGAGATTCCAGCCTTATGGATTGTCTAAAGGGAGCTGGATTACACAAGCTGATGTGTTGTGAACTTTGCTCAGGATCCTCTCAGAGTCTCAGTTGGGCCAGACTTCCCTGAATGGGTCACACACAGAAACGAACCTCATGAGGAAAGTGTTTGAATGAGACCTCCCAGAGCAAAATAAACTATAAGTGGCTAAAGAAAGACGGGACGGGGAAGGAAGGAGGGCTGGAAGGACACGCCAGGTTGGGTGTTATTCCATAAACACCACATTCCCCCGAAATGACCCTGAAGATCAGGAGATTCAGACAGCATGAGGAGACAGAACGTCCTGACAGCACCGTAGAGGGTTTTCTGCTATAACAAACATCCATTCTTTGATGAACTACTCACAGTTTACATTTTCGCAGTTTTACATTAACCTTGAACAATAAATAAATAAATAAATAATAAAATAACAAAAACAACCATAATAATTTGATAGAATCTTTCAGCTCTTCTGAAATATTTCTTTCAATCCTGTCCACTATGGTGGTCATGTGTATTTATCAAAATCTTTAAGATCATCCATGCTAAGTCCAAGTGTCTCTTAAAGAGAACATTATGGACTTTTCTACAATGCCAGATGTTTTGATCACAATAACAACAACAGCAATAATAATATCAATTTTAATTTTATGTTTTATATTTTGTATTATTTTAGTTATATCATTTGTTTATTATTGTTTTCATATTTTACAAAATATTTACTATTATTATTGTTGTTGTTGTTGTTGTTGTTGTTGTTGTTGTTGTTGTTGTTGTTGTTGTTGTTGTTGCTGCTGTTGTTGTTGTTATAAAACAATTAAATAAAATAATTAAGCAAAATATAAATGGAATAATACAAAATATAAAACAACACATTAAATAAATGTGATATTATTATTATATAAAACATTTAAAATGAATATGAAACAATAAAATAATACAAAACAAAAAATACAATAATAATAATAAGAAAATTATTATTATAATTATTATAAGTATTATCTAATTTTATTGTTTTATATTTTGTATTATTTCATTAATATTTTATCATGTAATATTTTTTAATATTTAATATTTTATTTAATTATTTAAATGTGCATAATTATTATTATTAATAGTTGTAATATTATTAATAAATAAGAAACAATAAATTATAAATAAAATTATACAAAACATAAAACATAATAAATAATTACTATTATAATTAAATATTATTAAAACACTATCATGATTAATAATAATAATAATAATAATAATAATAATAAATCCAAAAGGCCAGAGACTTTAAAACACTTTAAAAAAAAAAAATAAAAAAAAGACTTTCTCTTTCACTCTTGCAGGTCCATTTGAAATCAGCAAATACACAAAACTTTACTAATCTAACCTTACTAATCTCATCATACCACACAAACGAAGCACAGCTTCCAACAGAAACACACGCTCTGACTCGATTCATCACGGATCACAGACATCAGGCTGGTTTCACTTTCGCATGTGCATAAATGACAGAATCTGTTCTTACGCAACACGGAAATGATGTTCTCAGTAACAAGAATCATGTTTTCCCAATGTCATCTGGTGTGAAGAGCACACACCCCCCTTCTGCTGTCCTTCACTACATAAACCAACTACTTTCACCACATTCTCCACAGTGACTCACAGCCCTACAGTAGCTGCGTTTTGGAACATGTTTGCTGGTTTCTAGCTGGTCTAGGATCTAAAAACCAGCTTGATCAAGATGGTCTACCTAGAAACCATATAACCACATGCGCCCCTTAGAGTAACCTGAATGTTTAGAGAGTTTTGATCAAGTGGATAGTCCATGAATCACTTTATATTGGGGTCGAACCTACAAGTTTCGGTCTCAAGTCCAGATCTTTAACCACTTGACCATCAGTCGTGCGCGCTGGAGAGGAGACAAGAGCGCGCAAAAGTAAACAAATACTTGCATTACATAACTCTGTAAGGGCTGTTTGTGTGATGTGTCCGAGCGGTAAAACATCTGGACTGGTGACCCAAAGATCGCAAGTGCAATCGATCACCATTACGCAGGACTAAACCTTGAGAAAACGAACTCTTCATCACTTTTTTGGATACAAAAGACACTCCTGGAGCGGGGTAGGTACTCACGCACTGCCTCCTGTTTGGGGTCGAGCGCGCCGGTGGTCTCCTGGATCCTGCTCATCTTCTCCCGGAGCGCACAGACGCGCCGGTTCGTGGCGAGCAGCTCGTGCTCCAGCTCGTGGAAGAGCGAGCAGGCGTGTTTGGCCAGATCCGACAGCTGGCGCAGGGTCCGGGACAGGGCCACATTACTGAAGGCGCAGAGGTCCTGGCGCAGGAGACCCTCCTCATCCGCGTCCGCGCGTCTGCACAGCCACTGGGGCTCCACGATCCGCTTGGCAAATGGCATTTTGTCATGTAGTGTTTCAGTATAAAATCCACCTTTGGAGGAAAACGCAAACAGGTTCCATGTAAAAAGCAAGACCCCCTCCTCCTCCGTCAGTCCAGGGTCTCTCGCGGCTCGTCCTCCATCCTCCGTTCGACTGGACACACACACACACATACACACACACACACACACACACACGCTGAACCCACTGGCGTGTTTTTCTGCGCTTTAAACTCCGAATGCTTTTAAGGAAAGACGGAGCGAAAACCTGGAGTGGAGTGTGGCGACATTTGGATCCGGAAAAATCGCTTTCTATTCACGAGACAGACAGATGTTTTTCAAAGTCAGTTTATGGTAAATATCTTAAATAAGAGGTCTTCAACATGAAAAACTTGTTTTTTTTTAAATCCCTTGCTGGATAAAAAACACCATTTAAAAAAAATCAATGCTTATTATTATCATTATTATTAATAATAAAATTAACAGTATTGATGAGGTGTTAGTTTATTATATATTATTAATTATAATAAATGAAATAACTTTTATTTTTATATTTCAATTTTTCAAATTTAGTTTTAGTTGTAGTAATTTTTTTATGCTTTTGTCATTTTATTTTGATTTTATTTCTATTTAACTTTTTTTTTCTTTTTCCAGTTTTAGTTTGAGCCATTTTTACAAGTTTTAATGCCATATACAAAATAATAAAGATTAGGAGAATGAAGTCGTAGCATTGTGAAACTAGTTATAATATTTTGAGAATAAAGTACAAAGTCTTAAATTATTAACTTTTCTGGTATTGCCATTACTTTGTTCTGGTCATTTGGACTTTATTATGAAAATATTAAGACTTTAATCTCCCAATGCTATGACTTTATTCTCATTAAATTATTATTATTTTGTTTCAAAGGCAACATTTCTAATTTTAAGTTTTTGAATGTGTAAGCATTCCATCTTATATTAATATTTACATTTATTTCAGCTTAATTCCATTTAATTAATTTTTTTTTTTTTTTAGTACAATACACGTACAGGATTACAGAGTTATATACATGTATTACATTTTAATTTGACTTAATACATTTTAATATGGAAGGGACAATGATGTTTAAAAAAGTTTTGGTTGAAATTCTAAACTTAATATTGTATTTTTCTTTAATGCATACTTTCATTTTGCAAACTAGATCAAACCATAATTGCTGGGCCCCCTATTGATTTAAAGTCTGGCCTATATTATATGACATTTGAGCAAAATTTAATCAGTAAAACAAATATGAATAACAAATGAACCAATAAACACAACTATAATCCAAAGAAATTTGTAAAAGCAAAAAACACAAAAGGTAATACAAAATATCAAACCATTATTTTGGTTCATAGAAACTGTAATTAATCGTATAACATTACAACATATAAAATGTGACAACCTGCCCCGACTTGAAATACCTAGACTTTAGAAGCCCCCATGACAACTTCACATTTGACGACTTTCCCTGTTTTTTCCCTGTAGAATAGAACAGAATAGCGTAGAATGCATTTTGATGCTTGTGGTAAATATTAGCTTGTTTAATAACCCTTAAACCTGTAACGCAAACAATAACTGACCTTTTAGTGGACAAATGTTGTTCTTTGCAGATTGTGTGTGAGTGAAACATCAGTGATGTGTTTCCACACTTCAGTCCATGCAGGTTAGTGTGTGTGTGTGTGTGAGAGAGAGAGAGAGAGATTCCTGTGGGGACGCGTCACTGAGAGTCTCATTCACATTTGCTGAGTGAGGAATTTCACTAAAGCCTGATCAGAACTGAAGAGCTCTCGTCCCTTCCTACTGCGCCGCTCACACTGGAGTCTCACACACAACTGCCATCGCTGCAAAGCAAAAACACACTCACACGCTGAATGAATTGGGTGTGCTCAGTGAATCACTGTCTGTTTCTTCAAACGCTGCAGATTCCTCTACACTGTAAAAAAAATTCCGTAAAATTTACGGTAAAAAACTGGCAGCTGTGGTTGCCGGAATTTTACCGTAAAAAATACGGTAGCAACGTTTTAGGTTTTACGGTTTTAACTTAAATTTACAGTTAAATACCATAATTTCATTAACTGATATAATGTTAATATACCAACCTATTGAAGTACTGAAATCTGTTTTGTACTTTTGTAATACACTGATAACCACCAAATGCAGGGGGTGATGAGAACGTCACATGACGAACCAAAGCCCATCACAAGCAGCTATTAAATAACAACATATATAGAAGGTGCACAGTGTCATTCACACAAACGCTAAACACCATCATGGTAACACACATGAAACTGAAATAATGCAATAAACATTCATTTAACAACATTAGGCGTAACACACAACCCTAATATGCAAATCTGATAAGAAAAAAACTAAGAAGAAACAGTTATTTCAACAAAAAAACATCAAATTTTAAATGTAACGCAGGGAATTCTGGGAATGTCAATTTACGGTTATTCACTGTAAATTATACGGTATTTTTCCCTTCCAAAAACGGTATACTACCGTAAAATTTATGTCCAATACATGTAATGTCCAATACAGTTTTCCACCGTATATAGTAGGGGAATTTACCGTTAACCATTTAACAGGTTTTTACTGTAGCATTTTTACAGTCTTTTACCGTTAAATTCACGGTCATTTTTTACAGTGTAGCGGCAGATCCATCACAGCCTTCTGTTATGGTCACAACTTCACATTCAGATAGAGAAGATACTTTTATGTTTGATCGGGATGGATCTGGGTAAGCGGTTCTCAATCAGGGGCCGGGGACAACATGCTTCCAAAATTACTGTTTTAATCAAATAATCTAACTTAATTAAAATACAGTGCAGAGGCTTGCACAGTGAAGTTCATTCTACATGCTTCCACTCTGAATTTTACACTATTTAATCTAGGTCCCGTTACTGCCAGTTCAAAGAACTGATAATAAAAAAAATCGTAACTTACCAAAATAAAAAATCTTAATAAAATATATTTATAAATGAACATAACTCTAGATTAATAACTAATAATACAACATTTTATTATTAAAATAAAAATATTAATAAAATATAAGACTAACAAAAATAATAGAACTGTAAATTAGCAATGAACAACAGTATATTTATAAATGAACATTATTGTAAATTAATAAATAAAACAAAATATTTTATTGTAATGTAAAGTCAACACAGCAGTGTAATGTAATGATAAAAATGTATAAAAATATTATCTTAAATTAATCCATATAAAAAACATTATATTTCATCAAATTAAAACATATTAATAAAATATAAGTATATTTAGAAATAAACATAAATCTAGATTAAGATAACATAATAAAACAAACATTTTACTATTACAATATAAATAATAATAAAATATATTAACAAAAATAATATAACTGTGAATTAAATTAACAATAAATACACACACACACTAAATTGAACAGTGTAATATAATTATATAATATATATTCATATATAATTGTAAATTAATAAATAAAACAAATTATTTTATTATTAAAACACACACACACACATACAGTATATATATATATATAT
>NW_015544250.1:1428604-1451745 GCF_001515605.1 Sinocyclocheilus anshuiensis | reverse complement strand
TATAAAAATAAGAATAAACAAACAAACCAGCAGAACTGTGAATTATTTATAAATTAAAACTATCCAAAATAAATAAAAAATATATTAATAATTAACAATAGAGGAATAAATAAAAACAAATAAATAAATAATACATCTATGAATTAACAATGAACAGCGGTGTATTTAATATTTTTTTATTAACATGACCTAGATTAATAAATGTTGTAAAAAATGGTTTTCAATTATATCTAATGTATTAACTAATGTTAATGATTTGAACTTTATTGTAAAGTCTTACCATTAATTCTCCGAGTTCTGGATGGGCTTCAAATGTTGTCTTAAATAACTTAAATAAAACCGAAAATCAGTGGATGTCCTTAATAAAAATATTAAAGCAAATGACCTTTATTTTAAAGGAAGAAAAAAGGATGGCAAAAGTATTGTGCTGTGAACTGCTGAGCTACACCTGTGACTGAACACCTGAGTCAACTTGAGCTGATTTGACTTCATACATCCATGTGAGAGAGATCCAGGACGACTGAGCGCAGGTTATTTTGGGTACATGGAGAGAGTGGGAGTCTCAGTCACTTGACCTCTGACCTCCACACTGCTTGTGTCTTTGTGAAACCAGCACAGCTGCCACGAGTGAGTGTTTCTATATCCGTCTGTTAATATGTGTGTTTGTCTAAATATGTCTCTGCTAAAACGACCATCTCATCTGTGACTCCAACTGCTTGAGACACTTAACCCTGTGTTCTCGCCGTGAAAAAAACTCATTCAGAAGGCTGTTTTACATTGTTCACAGAAAAAAGAGCATCGATAATGAATGACAAAAGCAGAGAGAGAAGATCAGAGACAGATCTAGAAAGACAAACAGAGCTGAACTGGATTTGAACTCATTTAAGGCTGTTTATGGATTTGTAATCTGACAGAATGAAACCAAACACTCACGTGACCTACATCTGTCTGTATTGATGTGTTTGTTTGCTATGGGTGATGGGCCTCTGCATGGTTAGATATTAAATATGAATGTGTAATCTAGAAAAAAGGCAGCTAAAGTTCACCTTAATGACCTTACAATGCATTTAGACACTGGATTCACACTTGTCAACATGTCATTGCATTTTAAAAACAGAATATCACAGCAACTGCACTGAAGTACTGTAGGGACTTTTCTTGTTTTTCTCATTTTCACGTTTTTTTTTTAACACTAGATCTGTTGTTTTAGCATTTCAGTTATTTTCTGAAAAGTGTGCCTGCTCTGTTTTTTAAATAAATGCCCTTACGTAAAATAAATAAATACTGAATTAAAACTGTGAATGAATTGAAGTATATTTATAAAAATAATAACAAATAATAATAAAATATTTTATTTCTTATATATGAGCATTACCCTATATTAATAATTAATATTATGTAATCTTAGGACATATTATTACATAATATAAAATTATGATTTATTTTATTAAGGATATACATAACTTTTTATTTAATATATAAATAATATATTAAATATAACTAACATAACTTTATTTAAATTATATATATATTTTTCATATATTAAAAGTACATTTATAAATTAACATTACCCTAAATTAATCAGTAAAACAATAACATTTTATTATTAAAATATTTTATTATAAATATACTAATATATCAATTAACATTGAATTAACAATGAACAATAGTAGGCCTATATTTTCAAATTAAGATGAACCTTTGTTTATAAATGCTGTAAATGTTCATTATTAGTTCATGATACTTAATGCATTAACTAATGGTAATGAAATGAACTTTACTGGAGTATTACCATTAATGTTCCTAGTTCTGGAGGGACTTTGAATGGGGTTCCATGGAGTCAAAACTAGATCTATTGTTTGAGCATTTCCAACTTGTTTTTCTGAATTGTTTTGCCTGAAAAATGTGCCTGTGAGGTCTCTTTTGTAAAATGCATGCCCTTATTTTGACAGTCTCTTATCGAATGCAATGACATTCATACATTAAGTGTGATGTGATTAAATACATTGTGGACGTGAGGCCCAGGTTTATGTCATATGGTTGTATAAGCATGTCACTCTCTATTGTCCTGTTGTCCACAGCCGATCTGCTGCGGCGCGTGACGGACAGAACAATGATGCCGCTATCAGGCACTGAGGTCAGACTCAACGGTCACATGATTACCTGCTCATCAGCATCCGAGCCCAACCTTTACAGGTACATATGCATTTACTCACACTTTTACATTTAAAGGGGTCATATGATGCGATTTAAATTTTTCCTTTCTCTTTGAAGTGATACAAGCTCTTGGTGCATAAAGAAGATCTGTAAAGTTGCAAAGACTAAAGTCTCAAATCCAAAGAGATATTCTTTACAAAAGTTAAGAGTCGGTTGGCACCCATAGCCTTGTGGTTAGTGTGTCGACATATAGTGCAACTGCGCTTACGGCGACCCGAGTTCGAATCCCGTCTCGAGGTCCTTTGCCGATCCTGCTCCCTTCTCTCCTCCCAGTGCTTTCCTGTCAGCTCTCTACTATCCTCTCACAATAAAGGCATAAAAAGGCCATAAATAAAAAAAATAAAAAAAAATAAAAAACCAAAATAATGTTCTTTTTAGCAGCATCATATGACCCCTTTAAACGACTAAAATAAATATTTGACGAAATGTGTTAGGATCAATAGCTGGAATTCTGTTGTTTATCTGGATTGACGTATGAAAATTTTATTATTGTTATCAGGCCCGTTTGGAATCTGAACCAATGGAATTCTGCATTTGAATGCCTGACAGGAATGCTCATGGAACTTGGCCAATCATAATTCAGTATCAATCCTAAAGGAATCAAAAAAGAATCCGACAGAATAAAGTGGAAACTGGGAATTTCTGTAGGATTTTACTTGATCTTTTTAGGATTGGTTTCAAATGATAGGATTTCCATTAGCATTCCTTTAGGATCTTTTGACTAGGGACAAACCCCTCACTGCATTAAACGCTTGTTTATGAAGTCTTTTGGCAAATTTTATGATGTTTTTGGTTAAAAATAGGATTGTCTGTACATTATGCATTCAACTTACACAATTTTTTTTTGTATGTTAAAATTTTAATATTGTACCAATAATTAGCACAAAAAATGACATACACTTCCAGTGAAAAGTTTGGAATAATTAGGATTTTTAATCCCTTTTTTTAGGTTTTGATAGAAGTATAAAATACAAGAAAAATAGTAATATTGTGAGATATTATTGCAATTTAAAATAACTGTTTTTTATCTGAGTATATTTTAAAATGTAATTTATTTCTGTGATGCAAAACTGAATTTTCAGCATCATTACTCCAGTCTTCAGTGTCACATGATCCTTCAGAAATCATTCTAATGTACTGATTTGCTGCTCAAAAAACATTTATTTTTATTATCAATGTTGAAAACAGTTGTGCTGCTGAATATTTTTGTGGTAACCATGATAGGCTTTCATTCAAAAGTCAGGGGTAAGATTTAAATAATAATAATAATAATAAAAAGCTGTTCATCAAAGAATTCAGAACATAATTGAGCAGAAATAATAATTGAGCACCAAATGAACATGTCATAATTTAAATGGCATGAAACATATTAAAATGTTTTAAAAACATACAGATTGTGTGCCTAGTTATCTGTGAGCATTTATAGTGACATCAAAATAGAAATAAACCAGCAGTGACCAGTAGTCCCCAACTTTATACTCACATACAGGTGTTGACTGTTCCTGACTGCTTCATGTTCTTGTTTTTCGTGCCACATGGTGTTATCTTGTCCATGCTGAAGGAACCTATCCATTCCCAACACAAACAATCTGAAACACATGAGATCAGACAGTGAAACAAGCTCTCCAGGGTCATCAGAGGTCACAACCTATTGCTCCACTTACCAAACCTGCACAATTGATTCTCTATGGTCCTCATGCTCGAGTCCGATATGAGAAAACCAGAGAGATGAACTGACGGGAAAAGCGTCAAAGGCTTCAGGTTGCATTCAAGTTAACTCTATGCATAATCTATGATATGCATTCCTTCACCACAGAAAATCATTTCAACAATTTGCAAAAACAAACAACAATTACATATCATGAACATTTAAAAACTAACCCAAAATGACAAGCAAACAGGTTCTATAAACATGTGAGGCAAGACACACCACATCCACCACAATCTCCCATAATTCCACTGGTTTATTGACACATTCACGGACAGAACATTCCTGAACACTCCTGCATCAGAACACAGTGCATGAGAAATTCAATCAGTATCAAAAACACACAACATGGCCCACAAGCTCGACCCACAAAATCACCAATATGTTTTGCATAGGAAAGTATTTAGCACACTTTTGAACAAAAATACAGACATTTATACTTTTTTTTTTTTTTTGCAGTTGCTGGTCGTTATTTTAAATAATCAACCTTTTTTGACATTTCATATTTACTGTAATTACCCCCAAAAATGATTTTTCAGATAGTAATAAATGCTTAAGAAATTACGGAAAAGTTAGAAATAATAGTTAAGGATATGGCAAGCAATAAAAGAAAATGTACAAAAATAAATAAAAAAAATAAAATAAAAAATTGGATGGTTTTTGTAATACATTACAAGCACAATCACTGGATCGCCCTCATTGATCTGAGGTTAATGTGACATTCAACAGGTACATCTACATAGTCTAACATTCCAGTCTTCAACAGTCCTACTTGTGTAAAAATAAATGCCCCTTCAGTGCAAACGTTCATCTTCATGCATGAACACAAACACACTCAAAGAGTCTCTACAACACATCCATGTTTAGGAACTTTTTGTCCCAGCACACAAAGTCATGATTACACTACATTTTACTTCATTTTCAACAGTGTTCATCGTGGGTAAATCACACAAAAACTGTCAAGGGACATTTTTACCCCAAAATCAAAAGAAATAAATATGACAGAAATTATGAAAAAATAAATTATATTTTTCTTAAAGAAAATTAGGCTTTTTTTTATTTTGGTTACTATTTGCTATTTTATTTTTCATGATCAGGATATTATTTGTTGTGCTGACTTTAGTTAATGATTAAAATGGACTTAATTGTCATAAAACAAATCATAACAGGCTTTACTATACACATAAAAATTAGAATATTTATTATAATAATTAAATTTTATATATATATATAGCCTATAAATGTGTGTGTGTGTGTGATTCTATATATTTAAAAAAAATTGACATTTATTTTATAACTATATACATATATTTAATTTTAAATTTTTATTATTAGTTAGTTATTATAATTCTAATTCTGTTTTTTCCTTCTGTTTTTGGGGTGAAATGTCTCTTGACTTTTTCATGATATTCACCCTCATAAGCTTATTCTTGGTGGAACATGATCAGCCTCAAACAAATTCATGTTTATTAAATGATGGTAACAAAAATACAAAAAGCGTAGTTTAAACCATTAGTCAACGTATTTGTGCAGTTATACAACCAGATCCATTGATAAATTGATTTCCAGTTTCCTGGAATGAAGTGAAATAATGAAGCTTTTGCTTTTTATTGATATGTGTAACTAGCGGTTAGCTGTGTTAGCATAATTCTGCTGTAAAACAGGCAGGAACATACAAACACAAGCCCAAAACCAACAAAACAAAAATAGTTTTTTGGCCAAACAAACTTCCTAGAATTCTTCACGTTCTCCTGTGGAGGTAAAATCCTCTTCCTGTGCTTCTGACACAGTGTTTGTGGCGTCCCAAATGTTTGGTCACTTAAAGTGCGTATCCGGTCATGTGACTGAGTTACAGCTCAAAGTATTAGACACTAGAAAGACAGAAAGAGAGGGAAAGCGAGTGTGTGTTGGGTCAGGTTGACGCCACGGGCCGCAGCAACTCCAGCTGGGATTCCAGAGTGACTCGCTCCCGATGCACAACCTTATGAAGAAAGAGAGGAAGAAGAGAAAGAAACAGAGCTGAAGTAAAATGGCTGTGATTATCTGAGATAAGCTAAGCTGACTCTATTAAATGAAACAATTTCATTTCACGATTTCCTTCAGGCCTCAGTGATTTCCTCCACTCTTTCACAATAAAAAACCTGAAGCTAAAAACGTAAGTGATCTGATCCAAGTTCATCCAAATCCACATCTCCTCAAGCTTTTCGGAAAGAAAGAACTTGCTAATTACATGTTTTGAGTGTTGTGTGCACATGCAATACTCACTGTCACCATGACAAGGTGTTGATGTGCAGTTGCTAGGGTGTCCTAAAAGGATTTAGTATGTTGCTACAATTTTTTGGGTGGTTTTAGTGTGTTGCTATGTGGTCACTAAGGTGTTCTGAGTGTGTTTGGTGGGTTCAGTGTGTTGCTACGTGGTTGCTAAGGTGTTCTGAGTGGATTTAATGTGTTGCTAGGCGGTTGCTAGGGTGTTTTGAGTGGGTTTAGAGTGTTGCTTTGCATTTGCTAAGGTGTTCTGAGTGGGTAGAGTGGGTGTAGTGTGTTGCTATGTGGTTGCTAAGGAGTTTTGAGTGGATCTGTGTGTCACCCTGAGGTTGCTAGGGTGTTCTGAGTGGGTTTATTCTGTTGCTATGTGGTTGCTAGGGTGTCCTAAAAGGATTTAGTTTGTTGCTACAATTTTTTGGGGTGGTTTTAGTGTGTTGCTATGTGGTCACTAAGGTGTTCTGAGTGGGTTTGGTGGGTTCAGTGTGTTGCTATGTGGTTGCTAAGGTGTTTTGAGTGGGTTTAATGTGTTGCTATGCAGTTGCTAAGGTGTTCTTAGTGGATTTAGTGTGTTGCTATGCGGTTGCTAGGGTGCTTTGAGTGGGTTTAGGGTGTTGCTTTGCGTTTGCTAAGGTGTTCTGAACGGATTTAGTGTGTTGCTATGCGGTTGCTAAGGTGTTCTGAATGGATTTAGTGTGTTTCTATGCGGTTGCTAGGGTGTTTTGAGTGGGTTTAGGGTGTTGCTTTGCATTTGCTAAGGTGTTCTGAATGGATTTAGTGTGTTTCTATGCGGTTGCTAGGGTGTTTTGAGTGGGTTTAGGGTGTTGCTTTGCATTTGCTAAGGTGTTCTGAATGGACTTAGTGTGTTGCTATGCGGTTGCTAGGGTGTTTTGAGTGGATTGAGGGTGTTGCTTTGCGTTTGCTAAAGTGTTCTGAATGGATTTAGTGTGTTGCTTTGCAGTTGCTAAAGCCTTCTGAGTGGGTTTAGTGTGTTGCTATGCAGTTGCTAGGGTATTCTAAGTCAGTTCGGAGTGTTGCTATGTGGTTGCTAGGGTGTTGCTATTCCTTTGCCATGATATTCTTATTGGGTTCAATCTGTTCCTATGTGGTTACTAAGGTATTCCTGGTGGGTTTGGTCTGTTGCTATGTGGTTGCCAGGGTGTTTTGAGTGGTTGCTAACATTAAATATAAGCAATAGTAATAGTGATGCTTAATTTAACACTAATAAGCTGATCCCCATTTGACAAATGTTTTGAGCACACAGTCACTTGTCATATGAGGAACGCTACTGAGGTCACGACCGTCAGATGACATCAAACAGAAAGGATGAAAGCGGCCGGTCTGATGCTCACAGATGTCTCTGGAACGTTTACTGCTACCTGTCTTCATTTGTCATTAAACTCTCGTATATCACGTATCTTCTAAAACAATTCAGACAGACACAGACACACATACCATTACAGTCATCTGACACCCATCAGGAACATCTTCTCAAATATCTACACTCGTCTGACTGCTTTTTGAAATATGTCAGATTCTTGCTGTATCAGTGTATCTGACACTCCATGCATGGTGTCAATGCTCAATCTCACCAGACTTCATGCATTTCCACTATGAAAGTTATAGGCAATATTGGATATTTTATTGCACATGCTCATTTCTCCTGTTTTTACATTTATATTAGCCATCATGTAATACTCACTTAAAGTTCATATTTAAAACACAAGAAATTTAATAACATTGTTACATGCAGTATTTAGCAAATCTCATACTCAGTATGCATTTCATAGTGTTCTGAGGCCTAAAATCACATGAAGCATTTAAAACAACTAATTTAGTGTTTCAATTTTTATTTATTTAGAAAAAAAAATCTCTCTCATCAAATCCATCTACACCTTCATGCATTTTTGTCACACTTTATTTTCACCAGACAATTTAAATAAAATAATTATATTTTGTCATTTATATTTAAATAATGTCCAACCTTTACAGCAAAGCAAACTTTGATGACATAAAGGTGCTAAATTAAATTTTAAAACTTAAAAATAAAAAAGCTTAATTTTATATTTAAATTACAATTTTTATATGTATATTTATATTTAAATTTATATTTAAATGTAATTATTTACTGTATGTTGAGTAAATAAATGTAAAAAAATAAAATAAAATTGAAAAAAAATTAGAATAAAGCAAGAATGTACTCAAAACTAGAAGACTAGAAAACAAACACTCCGTAATGTGAGAGTTGTAACATAGCATGTAGGGGTCCGCAGGTTAATCAGTTCCCAGCATGCAGTGCAACCTGATCTGCACATGGGCGTTTATGAGCAGCAGTCTAGTGTCTTTCGTTTGTCCTTTCCCTCACTTTCTTTCACTCTCTCTTTCTGCTCTCATTGTCGGTGGTAAAATGCATTTCCAAGCACATTCTGGTGCTCATTAGAAATAGCTCAGCCTCATTTCAAACACACAACAGCTGCTGCAGGATGCACTATTTTAAAAAAGACAACTGCTTGAACCAAGCTTGAGTCCAGGCTTGCATTTTCAGAAAGCCAGCATGTGTGTGAATGTGTGTGTGTGTGTGTGTGTGTGTGTGTGTTCATTGAGCGGATCTCTGAATGATTTGAGGACTGCAAATTTACACCATCTCCAGTCACTCAATAACTCTTCAGGGTAACACAAGCCGTCTGTGTTTATATATAAAAGCAGCATGCGTCCGATACCAGACTAGAAGAGATATTTGATTGGTCTGGCTAGAGGTGTCGGTAATAGCATGTGCTGCCCATCTAGAAAACTAACCATGTGTGAACAGACTTCAGCTTCAATGTCCAGTTATGATCATATGAGACTGCTAACGTTTTAGGCATCAATGGGCAGCATTTATTTATTAATGGCTTGCCTTCTTGGAATAACCACGTGTAAGAGCAGAAAAATTAGCAGAAAGTGTCCCCAAAATAAATTCTGTCATCATGTATGCATTCTCATGTCAAACCCGTATCACTTTCTTTCTTCCAGTAAACGCAAACGAGGGTGAGAAAATGATGACAGAATGTTAATTTTTTTTGAGTGAACTGTAAGTATAAGTGGTTATAAATGTGTCCGTACGGTTGGTGCACCTTTAGCTGTTGCTGTAGTTCACTGTTGAGACGTGTCAGGACTGCGTTGGTTTCTCGGTTCTTCCGTATGGCCATCTGGATCTCTCTCTTCTGCTTGGGTGGAGGCCTGGAGCACAACAGCAGATAATCATCTCCTGTGTCTGTATGTGTACAAGAGCTTTCAATGGTGTTCAATTCATGGCCCTACTTGCTTAGCATTTATAAATCACTGATACATGCTGTTTGCTCCCTGATGTATTGTGTAAGAGGGATGTTTATTGATATATTCATTTTAGGATTTATATTTAATATAACATTTTTCATGAACGTTTTATTATCATCATTGCATTTTTTCTTATGGAAATAAATAAAAAATAGACTAACATATGTTAAAGATTACTTATGTTTTTGTAAATAGTTACTGTAAACACTGTCATTCTTGTCTATTTAATATTATATACTTATTGCATTTTATATTATTATTAATATTGTATCTTTATTTCTTATAATTTACATATTTTTAATAGAATTTTTGTTATTTTTCTATATAATCTTTAAAATATAATGTTATGGTAAATAATATAATATAATATAATATTATTATTAATTATTATTAGATTTTTCAAATTTACTTAATGTTTTATTTATATTACAAGTATTCTTTATGCTATTGTAAATCATTATTTTAAATACTGTCAATATTGTTTATTTAATATTTAATATTATATATTTTATTTACATTTTAAATAATAATAATACATTAAATTGTAAATTACTATTTTCTAATTTACATATTTGTAATCTTTGAGCAATTATAAGTTATTGTCAATAGTTACTGTAAATATTTATACTCTCTATATTTAATATTTTATATTATACAATGAATACATTTAAAATTATTATTATTATTATTATTATTATTATTGCATTTTTTTATTTGCTTACCTTTTTTTTTTATTTTATAAGGAATTTTCCAGCTATTGTTATTGTTATATGTTATTGTAAACATGGCCATTAAAAAAAATTATAAAAATATATGGACCTCTGGCTAGATTTGGTCAATGTTGCAGCAGAGTAGGGCGTGGCCGAGGGGGGCGTGGCACTCTGGCTTTCAGGGTGGAGCTTTCTTCGCACTGGCTTCTGAGGGGCGTGGCCTTGGTGTACCACTGTAGACTCCTGGGAAGAGATTTAAATGTTAAAGATAGACTTTGAGAGAAACTCATCAAACATGCCAGTACACTGAAGATGAGCAGAAGATGCTCATGTTGATGATGGGTCTGAGCATCTGTGAGATATGGGCTCCTTTTAAAGGGGCTCAGATGAGGTGTTGGGTGCTTGTTAATGGGACGGGGTCAACTCTTACCGATTTGGGAGGCGTCAGATCCTCTGTGCTCAGACCTCTCACGCTGCTCTCCTGCTGTAAAAGGATGAGGAGTTTGGGATCAGGAGGTCTTCAGGTGTCAGTTTATAGCTTTACAAGAACATTTTTGTTTTACACATGCATGCATCAAGATTTTTTTAATTTGCAGTATAAATGATTGAAAATGAATAAAAAAATGGAAATTCTGTCATCAGTTAAACACCCTCAAGTTGTTCCAAACCTGTATGAATTTCTTTCTTCTGTTGAACATAAAGATATTTTGAAGAATGTTGGTAACCAAACAGCTACTGGTCCTCATTGACTTCCATAATATGGAAAAAATACTATGGAAATCAATGGCTACCGGCAACTGTTTGGTTACAAACATTCGTTAAAATATCCTTAGAACAACTTGCTGGTGAGTTAACATCAGAATGTTCATTTTTGGGTGAACTAGCCCTTTTAAGTCAAAATTTTCCCGGTCTCTTTCCAAAAGAGTCTCTCACACAGAGGAAGTGCACTGTAAAAAATCCAACTTACATTTTGTATTACAAACTCAGTTTTTAAAGTTTATTCAACTATTTAACATGAAAAAAGTTGAGATAACACATAAAAGTAAGTAAAATAGAAATTTAGACCAATTTGTTTGACCAAATTAATATTTAAAGTTGGAACAACTAACAACGTTAAGTTTGTTATAAGTATTGCCCACAAAGGCTGATGAGCATGCACAGTTCGATCACTTTTTTATATACAACGCCATTTTCATTTCTCCCACTTCATTTTCGAGCTGCCTCAAGCGGCGCCCGTTTATTCCGTCAATATGATGTGAATTAAATTTGTTCACAATATGCACTTCTTTACAACGTATCGTTAGGTGGCTTCAAGTGAGTTCAATTTTCCCCGAGTTGCCTCAGGTCAGACGGCGCCTGTTTTTTTTCGACAGTGTATCTTAACGTTAACATAATCGCTCCGGTAGGTACTATTCTTTGTATAATAAATTACGATAAATTTATTTATTTTTTTTAAATATGTGGTTTTGTATACAGACGTGGACTTCGAGTTGGCTCAGGCGGTGCCCGTTTAGTCCATCCGTGATCACAGGGTAAGGTTTTTTTTATGTGTAACGATATCAGGCTACGATATGATTTGAACGAAATTTGTTCACAATATGCGCTTCTGTACAACGGTGTAGGTGGCGGCAAGTTAGTTCAATTTTCCTGCTTCGTCTTCGAGTTGCCTCGGGTCAGACGGCGCCAGTTTTTTTCTGGCAGGTCCTAGGATGCATCGGGGGTGAGTAAAACACAGCCTAATTTTAATTTTTGGGTGAACTAACCCTTTAAATTCTTCCCTCGCTCTTTAAAGTGAATTACACAGCTATCCCTCAATGCTGCGCCGTGTGCGTTCATGGATCACTGAGGGCATACCATCAATCTTGACACTCTCAGTAAAGACTCTCTGACTTACAACATCCCACTTACGCTGCTGTATTTCACACAAACGTGACTACTGTTCATTTAACCCTGCGTGACTGGAACGGCCATATTTCCACGCTATCGTACTCTGTCACTGTTGTGTAAACATTCAATCACGTCATAAAAAATGCAATGCATTGTTTAAAAAGTGCCTGCCGTCCAGGACTGTGGTCGCTGTGGCACAGGGAATCTGTTCTTTATGGCACAATGAAAAGTAATGGCAGAAACAGGCCGACTGCGAGGCTATAAATTTGTCTGAAAAGTCATAAAGTGGTTTGATTTGCTGCGGCATGCAACAAGTTATTTCGCCCAGCCAGCCGTACCCTCGGGAAAACATGCAAGAGTTATGAGCGTAATACAGCCGTGTGAAAGTAACGGTGCCCATCGCTGCCTATAAAACTCAGAAGGACTATTACACGGCAAAGGAGTATTAAATAAAAACAAGTGCTCCTTCAAACAGGAAAAATGTGACAGAGCCGAAAACCTGCCTAGAATATGCTGTGTGAGAGAAAAATAGAATAAAATGAAATTTGATTAGATGGATAGGGTAAAATATTCTAAACTGGTCAGTTCAAGCTGTTTAGTCATTTACAACAGCGCCACACTTTGTTTGTATAATGTAATGAGCTGTGAATTCATTTCACATAATAATTTAACAAAAAATACAGAGGAATTAGCATGCAGAAATAATTCTATTTACTAATCTAACGCAGAGAGGACTGCAAAGTGCAAAAAAAAAAAAGAAACGTAAAAAAGTTTCCTGCACCTTTATTTTGTACTGGTCTTTATGTTATTTTATAAATAATCAATTGTTTTTTTTTTAAATAAAATAAAATAAAAATGTTAATTAAATTATGTTAAAAGAGACCATTCACAATTCATTCCATTAGATTGTGCTAAGCCAATGACACAATACTTTAAAAAGCATAAAAATATTTAATCATATAGATAATTGAATGTAAAACCATTTTGAAAAACAACTTCATTATTATTTAGATTTATTTTTTTTAATACTTTTTATTCTATATAGTCATTCAATAATATTTGATTGAAAATAAAATTAATAATAATAAAAAATAAAAATAATAAAATATTACTATTACTCTATCACAATCTTAGATTTATTTTAATAACTGCAAAAAAACTAAAGGTAAACAATTTCAAAAAAGTTAAAAAGTCTATATAATTATAATATAATTATGTGTATATTAATTATATGGACTTAAAATTATAAGTTATAATTTTAATTTATTTTTATTTAATCTTTTTATTCCATTTATTACATTAAACAAAATTTAACAAATTGTTCCTGGAACAACATTTCTGTCAAACCAGCACAGTCCTAAACCTAACCATAACCCTAACTACCACCTCTGAGACTGGACAGAAATAATGATAGCCTGATGTCACTAAAACTTTTACCCTAACTCTAAAATCTGATTGGTTGATGGGAATATTACTACAGAAATACTGATTCAGGAACACCTAGACCCTACTTGGGTAAATCACAGTAATACAACCAGTACACCCTATTATAAATTAATAAATTATTATAAAGTGTTTCTGTAATAACAGGCACTGAAACAAATCATGACTGTCCCCGTAATATCACATCATAATACTGAATACTGCATAAATATGCTCTCTCTCTCTCTGATCCGTCAGCACTCAGGAGAGATGATGATGATGATGTGATTCAAGGTCAAACGTGAATCTCTTGGTTCCTGCTCAGAAACATCTCAGCTCAGAGTTTAATTAAGAATGAGCTCTTTCCCCTGAAGGAATGTAAACGAGTGGAAAGTAAGTGATGAAGGATGTTTTCTGAGACATGTGCCCTGAGATCTGGAGGAAACTCAGTAATGAACACCTCGGGGCTGCTGTGTTGTCTTTAGTTAACAAGGGACATAAAAATGAAAAAAAAATATGATATGAATACGAACCCAGATATAATTAATCACAGACTGTCAGGTCTAGTCCCAAAATGAGATCTTGATGGTAGGTCAAGTCATGCAGGTAGATGCCAGCAAGACAATAATCTTTGTCAGAACTTGCCACTTATATATGAGCAAAACCTGTCTCAGCAAAGCACAGATGCTGGATTTATGACAACCGTGACAAAGCATGATAAATAACGTCCAAGAAATAGTGCTCAATAAGCCAAATGCACAGTAGACATGATTCATAATTGATTCCAATAAAGTTTGCTAATGCAAAAATGCCAAAAGCATAAAAATACAAAACATGCAGAAAATTGAAGGTAAAATTATTATAAAACAAGTTTTTGATGTATTTTCATTTTATTTTTATATTACTTTTTATTCAATATAATATAAATATTATATTAATTTTATTTCATATATATAATAACAAAATTATAATATTGCTATTATAATGTAATAAATTAAAATAATAATTTTACTATTATTCTCTCACAATCGTAGATTTATTTTAATAACTGCAATAAAATACTAAAAAAATTAAAGATTAAATTATTTCAAAGACTTTCAAAAGTCCATTATTATTTAGATTTTTTTTTATATATATTTGAATAAAACAAAAGTTATTTCATATAAAAACAAAATAAAATAAAATAATTCCTATTTATTACTATTCTCTCATAATCTTGGATTATCTTAGAGTATAAAAAGCATAAAAAATTGAAGGTAAAATAATTTATATATATGTAAAATAATAAGTAATATATATATATATATATATATATATATATATATATATATAACCTAATATTATCTCACAATCTTGAATGCATTTTAATAAGTATAAAAGCATCCAGAAATTTGAAGGTAAAACAAGTCCACTATTAGTCAATTCAATTATTATTATTATTATTATTATCATTTTTATAAAGTAAAATATATTCACCATTTATTACTATTATTCTCTTATATCTTGGACTTACTTTAGGGACGCATGAAAAATAAGTGCCAAATCAATTACTGGCCAATATTAGAGATTTATTAGAGATTAGTGGAAGGTATGTGCCTTCTAAATGCAGTCTAGAAAGGCGACTTGCTGGGTTTTAGAATCTCACTTGTCAGATCGTGCCTGATTAAGACACTGTGTTTCTCTGTCCAACAATAACCTCATGAAACCCATAACTCACACATCTATGACAAATGAATTTCACACAGCGATCACATTCCCTCTCATATCTTTACAGAAGCCAAAAGTTAAAAGCATGAAGGGGTAAAAAGGCCATAAAGATGAAGGAAGGCTTGTGGTACGAGACAGTTTAAGGCTTTTGAGGACTTCAGCTGAGTTATGAGTACTTGATCAGACCAGAATCCCTTCATATAGAGTCTACGGTCATATCTTCATATCTTATGTAAGTCTTAGCTTTCATAGTCAGGGCTTGAGCACAGATATTTGCAGGTGCCTGTGCTGTGAAAACAGTGTGTGTGTGTGTGTGTGTAACGTAAGCTGAGGTAAGAACGGCCCACATCGGTGAGCGTATGAGCTTGTGTAGCGCTGATGTGTGTGTGTGTGTGTGTGTGTTTTCATTGGGTACTCTTATTAAACTGTGGGAAACTGCCGTCTCTTCTCAGCCTGCAGCCACAGAAACAAGAGAACACACACATCATGGACAGTAACACGGCTGAAGAGGTGCAGACGTGTTCACACATGCCAAAAAGAGGAAGTTCAGACTCTTCAAAGAGGATACATAATTAATAACTGAGAGAGGAGCGATGACAGACAGCAGGAAGAGTGTGTGTGCAGAATTTCAATGACCCTAACTTTATTAAACAGGCAGATTTGAGTTCATAGATCGAAGAAATATTTTTAAAAACTTGTGTTACATACATTTGTCTAGCAAAATTTTTTTGGACATTAATAACTGCACAATCATGGCTGAGACCCTGCATATTTTTTTTTATAAATGGAATAAATACTTGTATTTATTAAAAATTATAAATTAAAATTAATTCAAATGCCCTCATCCTCACAGTAGACTATTTAAAAAATACAAGTAATTTAAAATTAATTCCAATCAATACAAATTCTCACACAACCTTTGATTTATTTTAATAAGTACAAAATATTTAAGTACAAAATTAATAATAATTTAAATTAAATATTATAAATTAAAATCAATTAAAATGTCCTCATTCTTGCTTATTCTTAAAATTCTTATTTTAAAAATTTGATTTAGTGTAAAAAAATGAAACCAATGCAAAATTCATTCAAAACAATCACAATTCTCTCACAATCTTGGATTTATTTTAATAAATACAAAATACAAAAATCTTAATAAATACTAAATACTTAAATAAGTACGAAACTAATAATAATTTATATGAACTGTTAAAAATACAATTAATTAAAATGCCCTCATTCTTACTGTATACAATCTATTTATTATAAAATTAAATTTACTGTTTAAAAAAATAATAACAATAATTCAAAATCAATTTAAATCAAGCCCCACCCTACAATATCCCAGATGGATATTCTGTTTCAGTTGGAAATGACACATTAGAAGTTAAATTCGATCACATGCCAGTTTAGTGATCCCACATCTGAGGTTATTAAATTGTGTGTGTTTTAGTAGTGTTAGTAATTTACTACCTTGTCAGTAGGATCAATGTGAACATCTACTCACCTCCTCCCTAAACTTGCTGAAATCTGCAAAGTTTGGCTGCTGAACGGCCTTCTGGGAACTCTTCTCTGAGCCAGGGAGGAAGCTGAAGATCTGAGACATTGAATTATAACACAAGTTATAATACAACACAGTAACAGAATGGTAAAGTACCCCCCAAAAAAATGAACCACTGCATGAAACAGACCTATAATCTAATTGGATGAGCCATGTTTGAAACCATTGTAAAACAGCTGACAAAAACTGCATATCAATTAAATTCCATATTAATGCACCAAAAAAAAAAAAAAAAGATCATCTTTGACCAGTAACAGGCCAGCATAAGGTCAAGTTGGGTTTTGGAGCATGGAAGCTGGTCAAACAGCTGATGGCAAGCTAGAAACCAGTTACCACGTTTTAAAGCACACATGGCAGCTTAAACTGGACTGGCCATCAGGAAATACTTGAAATGAGGAGATCCTGAGCAGTTCACCTGTGTAGCTGGTGGTCGTGGAGGGAGAGCTGGAGGAGGAGGCAACCAGCCACTTTTAGCACCTGACAGAGGAAAAGCTATTCAGAAAACCTTCCTCGCCACTCTAATACTGCTACCACTACTAAAGCATATTCAGCACAACAAGATGTAAATAAAACAATTCACATCCACCATGTACTACAATAATCATCATTTCTTAATGCCCCAAAAAAAAAAAAAAAAAAGATCATCTTTGACCAGTAACAGGCCAGCATAAGGTCAAGTTGGGTTTTGGAGCATGGAAGCTGGTCAAACAGCTGATGGCAAGCTAGAAACCAGTTACCACGTTTTAAAGCACACATGGCAGCTTAAACTGGACTGGCCATCAGGAAATACTTGAAATGAGGAGATCCTGAGCAGTTCACCTGTGTAGCTGGTGGTCGTGGAGGGAGAGCTGGAGGAGGAGGCAACCAGCCACTTTTAGCACCTGACAGAGGAAAAGCTATTCAGAAAACCTTCCTCGCCACTCTAATACTGCTACCACTACTAAAGCATATTCAGCACAACAAGATGTAAATAAAACAATTCACATCCACCATGTACTACAATAATCATCATTTCTTTTGCACAGCTTATTTACTAAAATATTTCAAGTACAGACAATTGAGAAGTAATCACACACACTGCTGTACTAAAATAATAATAATAATAATAATTTGAGAATATATATACTACCGTTCAAAACCAGACAAGACACAACTACCACCACAAAGGTAACATGATTTCCAATCAAACAGTCTTCTTGTCAAAGCTATTTTCAAAAATTGGTATGGTAGTGTAGTATTCCCATTGTGTGATCCTGTGGCTTCATACATTTTAAGAATAAACTTTCAATATTTTCTAAGGGAATCCTGTTACTGCATTTGCAAAAGCAGCACTGAAAGTAGCCACACAGTTAATGGTGCTTCAATGTCAAATGCGCCAACACGCGCCAAGACCGCATCGACACACCAGTCAAATATTTACTTAAATTAACATGAATGCAATAAATGTAATATATATAAATGTCTGTGCTTTGTATTCTCAGTATATGAAAGGCTGTGCGTGTAAACGGTTAAATACTCAAAGAATGCTGGGATGGGCGTGAACCTTGACCGCTCTGTTGGAAGAGCTTGTTGAGGTCGAGAGAGGAGGCGCGGGAGTGAGTCTTCTGTGGTCGAGGAGGAGGAGTGGGAGGCTCCTCCACCTTCTTCATGGCATCATCTATGGAGGTGCTGGAATATGACCTGCGGGGTAAAACACACATATAGACCTCTTTAACACTGTACATGAAGAAATAAGTAATGTAGTGGTATCATGGTACAGCAAGAAAAAGTGGTACTTTGATATATATTATAGAATGGAATGACTACCATGTACAGTACCACAGTATTTACATGGTACTTTAAGTACTTCAAAGAACTCCATGGTACTATGGTAAAAGCCCCAAAAAGATTTTATGTTCATTAAAAAAAAAAAATAATAATAATAATAATAAGTTTGAGGTCAGTAAGACTTTTTTTTTTTTGAAAGATCTCTATTATGCTCACCAAGGCTAAATTTATTTCACCAAAAATATAGAAAAAAAAATGTAAAATTGTGAAATATTATTATAGTTTAAAATAGCTGTTTTCTATTTCTATTTCTATTTGAATATATTTTAAAATGTAATTTATTCCTGTGATGCAAAGCTGAATTTTCAGCATCATTACTCCAGTCTTCAGAGTCACATGATCCTTCAGAAGTCATTCTAATAAACTGGTTTGCTGCTCAAAAAAAAAAAAACATTTATTATTATTATCAATGTTGAAAACAGTTCTCAGCTATTTTTATGGAAACCATGATACATGCTTTGCAGGATTCTTTGATGAATAAAAAATGCATTTATTTGAAATGGAAATCTTTTGTAACTCTGTAAGCATCTTTACTGGCAAATTTGATAAATTTATTATGTCTTTGCTAAATAAATGTATTAATTGCTTTAAAAAAAACAAAAAAAACCCCACCTTTGAATGCTAATGTAGCAATAGTGAGAGTTTAAAAAGATTTTACCTGGGCCGTGTTCTTGACTTCATGTTTGCATCAAGTTCTTGTGGCGAATCTGTAAAACATTTGTATGTTAAGTACTCAGTTACACAGTAAAAGTATTCTTTCTGCAATAAAACTGACCAAATCCTAAAGAGAAACATTATTCATTTCATTTAAAAGCCAAACAAAAGCATCAGACTTCACCAAGAACACCAAAAAAAAATTTTTTAAATTTATTTTATTACCTGTCATCTAGAGGAGTTTTAAGTCCTAAAGAGAAACATTATTCATTTCATTTAAAAGCCAAACAAAAGCATCAGACTTCACCAAGAACACCAAAAAAACCTTTTTTTTTAATTTATTTTATTACCTGTCATCTAGAGGAGTTTTAAGTCAGTCCTAAACTGAACTGCTCTCTCTAGCCAAAAGATTTGACTTCTCAGCAGAAACACTGAATCGTAACACTAAAACATCAAACACACTCGAGAGCATCGATACTATCCAAACAATAGCATCTGAAACAGGCCTTGAACACCTACAGCTGCAGTTAACACCTCAAACGGGCCTTTGTCTCCTATCCCATCATGCACTGGGGCATTGACGAAGACTCAATATCAACTTTGATTCTCTTTTCTACCAACACTGGGGGGAAAAGGATTTAATAAGAGCCATATTGGAAGCAGCATTGCATTCAAATTGAAGTAATAAAGTGCAGGATTATTTGTGAACGCCCAGGGATCTGGGCACTTTAATAAATATGAGCTGTTATTGGATCAGAGCAGACTGCATGAAATATTAGAACAAAAGGTCAGTGCTGTGGATATAACGGGCTTTGTGTCCACACCCAGAGGCGCTGAGGGGTTTTATTTCATAACATCACACCCATCATGAGAGAAAACATACAGGCCTCTGCTAGAGTGATATACTCGCTAAATATGACTTCAACCTGATCTAAAGACCACAAGAGCTGATTTGCCAAGAGAGAGTAATGATTGGTCTGTTTTTAATCATGAACCATCTGACCATAGGTCTCTTAAAGGGATAATTCAGCCTGAGAGAAGAAAATTCGGTCATTATTTATTTGTGTTGCGGCAAACACAATTGACTTTCTTCTGTGAGACACAAAAGTAGATGTTTTGCAGATTGTTCATGCTGCCCTTTTCCATACATTGGGAATAAATGGGAACAAGCACTCTTGAGCTCAAAAAAGTAGCTCATATGACTAATAAACTTTGTTACAAGCCTTCTGAAGTCATATGATATGTCAGGCGGAGAAACAGACCAAAATTTCCCTTTGTAGTTCTCAAATTTGCATTCATTCATTTAGCAGACTTATAAATAAGGAATATAACAAGCTATTCAGCTGTCTTGTTTCAGATGGTATTGTTTGGACGGTATTGATTTTATTGACTGGAGGAAGCATTATTATGGAACATGGACTCATATTTTGCGATGGTTTAAAGTTAAAACGCCTTAATGATGGATTTGTTCCTTACAAAAACGCAGCTTTTCACTTCACAAGACATTAATTGATGGACTGGAGTCATGTGGATTGCTTGTGGATTATTGTGATGTTTTTATCAGCTGTTTGGACTCTCATTCTGACGGCACCCATTCACTGCAGAGGATCCATTGGTGAGCAAGTGATGTAATGCTACATTTGTCCAAATCTGTTCCCATGAAGAAACAAACTCATCTACATCTTTCATGGACTGAGGGTGAGTACATTTTCAGCAAATTTTCATTTTTGGGTAAAATATTCCTTTAAGGAAACAACAAGTTGAAGTACTAAAATTATTAAAATTAAAATGTAAGTAAAATAAATTAAAGCTCAATAGAAATATAAAAAAAAAAGAAAAAGAAAACAAACTAAAATTAAAAAGAAAACTAAATACTAAATAGTATATACATAATACTAAAATAACACACTAAATCAGTCTTATTTATTTGTGACCCTGGACCACAAAACCAGTCACAAGGGTCAATTTTTCGAAATTGAGATTTATATATCATCTGAAAGCTTTCCATTGATGAATGGTTTGTTAGGATAGGACAATATTTGGTCGAGATACAACTATTTGAAAATCTGGAATCTGAGGGTGCAAAAAAATAAAAATACTGAGAAAATCGCCTTTAAAGTTGTCCAAATTAAGTTCTTAGCAATACATATTACTAATAAAAAATTAAGTTTTAATATATTTACAGTAGGAAATTTACAAAATATCTTCATGTAACATGATCTTTACTTAATATCCTAATGATTTCTGGCATAATAAATCAATAATTTTGACCCATACAATGTATTTTTGGCTATTGCTACAAATATATCCCAGCGACTTAAGACTGGTTTTGTGGTCCAGGGTCACATTTGTTTGTTTGTATTGTTGTATTGGCTTTTCCTGCAGGTCTAGAATTCTCTATCAGGCTGAATTCTGCTGTGAGAAATAAAATAGCACAATAAGAGCAGTGAAATAACAATAACAGTAAGTTCACAGTAAGTGGAAGTATGGAAGAGTGGCCCCCAAAATATTTGTGCACCGGAGACATTGAATAAACTTACGAAAGATCTAAATGTCACTGCACTGGATAATAAAATACCAAAGCAAGTGGAATTTTTCACTGATTACAAACCTGGTGAAGCTTATCTTCATGTGTTAAATTTGAAAATATGTGATCTTGTGCTTCAGACGTATGGAAGATTTTCAACAAATAACAAATTGTTTTTGACATAAAACCACCTGATGGCATAAGAAGACCTGGAATCTAGTGCGTATGTCATATGCTACCTTTATGTAGCTTCTATGCATCATTTTTTTGAGCTAGACAGCATCCATTTGCTTGCATTATATTGAAAAGAGGACCTGGAACATTCTGCTAAACATCTCCCTTTGTGTTTCACAGAAGAAAAGACAGACAGGTTGAACAAAATGAGGGTGAGTAAAAGACCACAGAATTTTCATCATTGCCTGAACACAGACGGTAAAGCACAGGTAAATTAGAGGCTTTGGTTGATTCGGTGTGGGTCAGGGGCGTGTGCGTGGCCCGCTGCACCTGAGGACAGTGACTCACCTGGTTTTAAAGTGCTGACATGCTGTATTGGCTTTTCATGTGGCTCTGGAATTCTCTTTGGGCTGAATTCTGCTGACACAGCAATAAAAACACACAATAAGAGCAGTGAAATAGATCATCTACATAAGAATTTCAGTAAGTTTACAGGTTTTCCCTCTTAAGTGTGGAAGAGTGGCCCCAAAAATATCTGCACACTTAAGACACTGAAAAAACTGAAGAAAAAAAATATATCATTGCATTAAATTAAAAAAATATCAAAGCAAGTGCCATTTATTTTAAAGCACAAATGCACTCACTTAAAAAATCACTTTCTAAATTTTTATATCTATCATTCTCTCTCTTTCATTGCATTAATTTATAAAATATCAAAGCAAGTGCAGTTTATTTTAAAGCACAAATGCATTTAGACATTATTTAGACATTTTTAAGTATCCAAATACTTTTTGGGCCACTGTATAAAAAACATTAGATATTTTTTTTCCTTTAATCATGTTTATGCTTATTGACGTCTGGCTCTGAAGTCATACCCGGTTTCCTGCTTTCATCTCTCGCTTCCTGTTTAGCAGTCACACCTGGTCTAGAGGTCACCTGCAGGTCAACAGAACCGAACAGAATTTTCTGTTTGGAAAAATGAAAAGCAAGCATAAAATGACTGATATGAGGATATTTAGATGTTTACTCAGATATAAGGGCTGGACTAGTTGGATTGTTGGCTTATTGATATCTCATATGAAACAAATTAGCACCCTCTACCTTTAGCCAAATAAACATGCTCAGAGAAAGAGAGAGAGTTATATAAATATTTGTATCTTTCTTTACTGT
>NW_015544250.1:1425827-1428594 GCF_001515605.1 Sinocyclocheilus anshuiensis | reverse complement strand
ATATATGTGTATATATACACATACATACATGTTTGTTTTGTATTTGTTTTGATGCTTTGCAATACTGTGTGCAGATCATCATCATGCCAATGAAAAGAGAGAGAGAAGGAGAGATAAGAAAAGGACAGAACGAAATGTACGGAACATTGTGATCTTGGCATAAATGTAAAATGAAGCTCTTCTTACGAGCTGATTGGCTCCAGGCATCATATTCTCATCAAAGACAATAAGAGGTAGAGTTGCCTGTAAAACAATTGCATTTGGAGCTCAGTTCAAAGTTGTCAATCTGAACTTTCTCAAAATTGCAAAACACGATACTGAATAAGAACTACTGGACAGTTTTAACCTAGACATCATTAAATACTTCAGGTGCAAATACTGTAGGCATTTTGCGAGATTTAGATCTCATACCTCAGACGGTGGCGCTGTAACCACACCTGCTTCCACAAAGCCCGGTCTCAGCGTGGCAGGGAGCGTTTCAGGAAGAGGGTAACCATTTTTCCGGGCCACGATCAGATGGAAGGCAGTGCAGAACTCCGTGAAAGTGAGAGCGCCGTCCTTGTCGACATCGCTCAGCTCCCTGAAGAAGATCAAACAAGATTGTTTGAATGCAAAGAGACGGTTCACTGCATGTTTAAGAGGAACTTAGGTTTTATGTTCACCATATATGAGACAGCTCTGGAATCGGAAGCTTCGACTTGGTGAAGAAGTTTTTTGCAACAGTTCCTGAAAGAAAAACCAAAGCAAACTTCAAACGTGTCCACATAAAGTCATAAATCGGATAAAAAAACAGATGATCTCAGATGTGTTTGTGGTGCAGATCTCTCTTACCCATGATGAGAGCGCTGAGGTCAGGCTGGAGACTCCTGAACTGGTTGGTATAGTATTCACGCTGCTCCTCTGTGATCCTCCAGGGGTCGTCGGAGTAATCGACCTCCACGCGCTCCACCAGCCGCTCCACAGACGCAACCTGAATGAGAAAAACAACTGTCTGAGGAGACCTGAAAAGCCTGAAGATGAAAATATTTTTCAGTTATGATTTTTCCTTTCACTGATGTCAAGGAAGCAGCAGGCTCTTGTTGATCAGTCAATAATGGAAAAAGAGCTTCTGAATGCTTTTTATATAAAAGGAACCGACTGTAGTTTTTAAAAGCCAAACACGGCCTTTACATAGCAGAATATAATGAATTATAATTAAAGCTCAACATTTCTGAAATATCATCTATGAAACATGCCATCAATAATACTAATGTTAATGAAAATATCTTTATATTATTTCTTTCAAAACACTTTTTCTCAGCATATCTTATTATTAAACTTAATACACAACTATAGGTAAGCCTTACATAGGTTTATTCTACTGAAAATTTTGTTTTATATTTTCAAATAAACAAAAATGATCAAGAAATTCAAGATTTAAATATATTAAAATATCTCTATATATGTTAAATGATCAAATCTCGAATTTCCTGTGAATCTCCCTTATTTTTTATTTTATATTAATATATACCTAGTAGTACCTACTGCACACTACTGTAGCTTGCAAACACAATATAATTCATATTTATTATCCAATATATTACTATTAACGTGTCAGTCATGTGATCTTCATCAAGCATTGTGAAATTATGAAATGCTTGACAAAGGTTACAAGCTACGGTAGCGTGTGGGATTTTTAAAAACTTTTTCTCTTCCCTTTAAATTGTACTGATATCTTAAGCTCATGTCTGTAATCAATTTGGATGTGATTTATCTTATATTATTTGTAAGCACATCAAAACCAAATACGGGCCCCGGTGCATGTGCATGTGCCCTGACTTGAAACTACTGATATTCTAGCAAACAAATACACTTTTAAAAAGCAGTGTCATGACCTAAATCCTGATTTAGAACCCTAATATGTTTCCTCATTTAATACTGACACTCAGAGTTCTGTTTGATCATCCAATCAGATGCAAAAATGAGGAGGTGGGAGGAAATGCTCACGCGTGTGATGACAGGCTGCTCCGGCTGCAGTTTGACAGAATAATAACTGGGAGAGGAGTTTTCCTGAGGAATGCTGGGACGACCCGGCACTTTAGCGTCATACGCTGTGAACAACAACAAGAGAGAGTGAACATTTCAAGACGAAGACAGACAAAATGACTTTACAGTTGACAGCGTGTAGCATTTCCTTCCTGTGATCACAGTTTTTGGCATCGAAGCATTTCAGAGCACTGTAAACGCTATCAGCAGATGCATGTGAGATAACAGACACACTTCAGACTCAACTAAAACCGAACAAGAGTGAAAGTTTTCAGCTTCGACTTAATGGAATAATAAATGTAAAACACTGAACGAGCATCAATAATTCAGTATGAGGTCAGTGATGACCATGATCTTTGATATGACTGCAATCTGAAAGAATAAAAGAGGCCTGACTGGGTTTTGATCTCTTGAGTGTTCTTTACATCTGAAGGCCTTACTGAGCATCATTTATTTTATGTGTAGATTTTAAATGAAGTATTAATGATCCCTGCTGACTAATGAAGAAAGCCAAGCTGCATTCAATAACGCTGACGTTTCTCTGTTCACGGCCGGAGTTAACAATGAGATAAAAGCTCTTTCCTATCGCTGAATATCACCACAGTTCATCCCTCACTCAACTTACTATTCACAATCATTTGCTTTAGTTGAGATTATTAAATATTTGTATATTTGAACACATGATAGACGGACGGACGGACGGACGGACAGACGGACAGATAGATAGATAGATAGATAGATA
>NW_015544250.1:1425261-1425590 GCF_001515605.1 Sinocyclocheilus anshuiensis | reverse complement strand
CAAATGGCTGCAATATAACAAAGAGTGAAAAATTTAAGGGGGTCTGAATACTTTCCGTACCCACTGTATATAGATAGAATAACTTAAAATATTTGTTATATAATTTGTATATAGGTAAAATGTACAGTTAAAGGGATAGTTCACCCAAAAATGATAATTTGATGTTTATCTGCTTACCTCCAGGGCATCCAAGATGTAGGTGACTTTGTTTCTTCAGTAGAACACAAACGAAGATTTTTAACTCGAACCGTTGCAGTCTGTCGGTCTTATAATGGAAGTGAATGGGAATCACGGCTTTGAGAGTAAAAAAAACATACACAAACAAAACC
>NW_015544250.1:1424652-1424810 GCF_001515605.1 Sinocyclocheilus anshuiensis | reverse complement strand
TCTTCAGTAGAACACAAACAAAGATTTTTAACTCAAACCGTTGCAGTCTGTCAGTCTTATAATGTAATTGGATGGGAATCACGGCTTTGAGAATTAAAAAAAACATACACAAACAAAACCAAATTAAACCCTGCGGCTCGTGACGATACATTGATGTG
>NW_015544250.1:1424177-1424467 GCF_001515605.1 Sinocyclocheilus anshuiensis | reverse complement strand
ACGAAACGATCGGTCTGTGCAAGAAACTGAACAGTATTTATATTGTTTTTTACCTCTGATTCACGCAATGTCCTAACTGTCCTGAGCGTGTCCTGAGCGCGTTCTCAACAGCAGGCGCCTGACGAGTCTTCTTCTTCTTCTTCTTGCTTTACGGCGGATCGCAGACTTATAAGTGCATTACCGCCACCTATTTCTCAAATGGACCATTGACACTGCTAATTGAGATTGTAGATAGACTGTCAATGGTCCATTTGAGAGATAGGTGGTGGTAATGCACTTATAAGTCTGCA
>NW_015544250.1:1414935-1424124 GCF_001515605.1 Sinocyclocheilus anshuiensis | reverse complement strand
CTTAAAGGGATAGTTCACCCAAAAATGAAAATTTGATGTTTATCTGCTTACCCCCAGGGCATCCAAGATGTAGGTGACTTTGTTTCTTCAGTGGAACACAAACGAAGATGTTTAACTCAAACCGTTGCAAGTCTGTCAGTCATATAATGGAAGTGAATGGGAATAACTTTGAGGCTTTGAGAGTCAAAAAAACATATACAAACAAAACCAAATGAAACCCTGCGAATCGCCACCTATTTCTCAAATGGACCATTGACACTCTATCTACAATCTCAATTAGGAGTGTCAATGGTCCATTTGAAAGATAGGTGGCGGTAATGCACTTATAAGTCTGCGATCCGCCATAAAGCAAGAAGAAGAAGGCGCGTCATGCACCGGCTGTTGAGAACGCGCTCAAGACAGTTCGGACATTGCGGTGAAAATCAGAGGTAAAAAAACGCTATAAATACTGTTCAGTTTCTTGCACAGGCCGATCGTTTTGTGTCTTTACACATCAATGTATCGTCACGAGCCGCAGGGTTTAATTTGGGTTTGTTTGTGTATGTTTTTTTGACTCTCAAAGCCGTGATTCCCATCCACTTACATTATATGACTGACAGACTGCAACGGTTTGAGTTAAAATTCTTCATTTGTGTTCTACTGAAGAAACAAAGTCACCTACATCTTGGATGCCCTGGTGGTAAGCAGATAAACATCAAATTATCATTTTTGGGTGAACTATCCCTTTAAACTCTACTGAGTTTGTCCTCATGCACTACCTCCTACTGTACTGGAGAGGGCGCTATTGTATATGTGAAAATACCGTCCTCATAGCAGTCTGCATTATGTATTTGCACATGAATTTATAATCTTGCATCTATTGCAAATATTTAGCATTTTTACTTAATTTATACTAGATTTTAACAGCCAACCTTGTAATTTCTGGTGACGTGTACAAGAATCAGTGATTCTGCTTTCTGACAAGTGCATAATAAAGTAAGTTGAAGTGCATAATTGCATCCCACATCAACATCTTTTGACATTTTAGGTGCAGTGTGCCAAGGGGGACAACCAGCAATAGATGAAGCACACTAGCGTACATTATTACATTAAACGTAGTTAAATATTTAGCCTTAAGGCATTTTCTCAGGAAAGCGTGTGTGTGTGTTTCATCAGAACTGCTGTCTGTTGAGTGTGTTGTGCTGCTCGTGGATGAGCTGAAGGTCTTGTGAGTCAACAGGTGTGTGATTAGACGAGCGTGATATCGATATGCCACAGGAGAGCAGCAATTAGCCAACTGCTTTCTGAGGGCAGACAGCAGCTCAAGGCTGAACGCACGCTAACATACACACACACACACACAAACAAACAAACCCACACACACACAGCTGTCTGACAGCATCAGGGTACCGAGCGACGTCTACGCTTACAGTGTGTGAAACACAGCGGCTGTGTGACATGTGCTTGTGTTATCTAATAACAGCATCACTGCGTGTGTGAATGTGGAAATATCTACTTTCACATTCCCATAGGAATTGCTGGAAAAAGAAAATGATCAGGATCTTGCTGAAAAAACCTCCTGGTCCTTGATGCATCATTTAAGAAGAGGTTTCATCCTGTGTTTTAATGATTTGAGTATTTACTGATGCAAATGATCATCTGTAAGTCCATATATTTATTCTCCATAAGGCAAAATGACCTAAAAAACACTGTAACCCTCTATAGGTACAGTACAGTATATGATTGAGTCAATAAAGTATTGCATTTAAGGCTCTGACACATTAAATCCTGTTTTTTTTTCTGATGTATTAGAAGTATGTTTTGTTTAGCAGTAATTTCATTTCTATTAATTTTATTCCCAGCAGGCAAAACATTGCAAATAATAAAAAAGCACCATAATCATGTGGTTAGCATAGCAAATTAAAATGGCTTTAAATTAGTTTTAAAAATGGAGGAGCATTTGATATCATGCATTCACGCAAACTTTACTATATTTTCCAAGCAAATCTGATATAGTGATTATCGTTCAAAAGTTTGGGGTCAGTAAGATTTTTTTTTTTTTTTATGTTTTTGAAAGAAGTCTCTTCTGCTCACCAAGGTTGTATTTATTTGATTACAAATACAATAAAAAAATGTAAAATGTGAAATATTATTATAATTTAAAATAACTGTTTTCTATTTGAATAGATTTGAAAATATAATTTATTCCTGTGATGCAAATCTGAATTGTCAGCATCATTACTCCAGTCTTCAGTGTCACATTATCCTTCAGAAATCATTCTAATATGCTGATTTGCTGCTCAGGAAACATTTCTAATTATTATGTCGTGTGCTGCTTCATATTTTTGTGGAAAACATCATTTTCATGTCATTTTCACTATCATTAATACTTTTAATTATTCAGAAAGAATGCATTAAACTGGAAAAGTGATGCTTATATTTAAATTTATTTATTTATTTATCTACATTTTCAGGTTTAGGTTCATTTGTCTGGTCTTTCTGAATACAGAATGACTGACAAGAGACTCTCACCCAATAGTGTGTCTGTTCCGTTTCTCTGTGCACCATATGGATAGCTGCGATAGGCTGATGGTGAACGGGGCGGGGAGATGCCAGGTGACTGTGGTGGAGACCACGCCTCCTGTCAGATACAAGTGTGAAACACATTCATTATAATCGTCATTAATTAGAGGAAAAGTATCAAGCTACTGCTGCATGTCATCTTTGATAAACCGACCTGCTTGTCCATGCTGGTGTCAGGGTGTCTGAGTACAGGTCTGTCTGCAGGGGGACGAGGGGCGGAGCCTGCAACTGAGCCCAGGATGTGAGACTGGCTCTCATTGGTCAAGGGTTGATTGGGGTAATGCATCTCAAGCTCGTTCGTTATCCCGACAAACACAGGAAGAGGAAGTTCTGTAGAGAAGGGTACATGACAGTATGTTCATAACAGCATACTACTCATACTATTTTCTGTGTACAGTGGATTAAACAGTCCCTTCAGGATTTCACTATTTATTTTAATAATTTATTATTAATAATTTCTATTTTCTTGCATTTATTTGGATTTTTTTTAGCTTGTTTAATTTGACGTCTTACTGAATTATGACACGCAACTTTTAAACAAGATTTTTAAATTATTTTTATTAATTGATTACAGCAGATTAAGTCGTCCCACCAGGATTGTACTTCTTTTTTTGTGATTCTTTACAATCAAAGTGACAGTTTTTTTTTTAATAATTTTATGATTTTTATATTTACGATACCACATGTACCATATTATGTATGACACTAGATGTACAACAGTCATACACAACAGCCAAAAAAAAAAATAAAAGCTTGTTTATTTTTCTAAATTCTCACACATACATTTTAAACAAGGTATTAATTAATAATGAATAATCATTAATAAAAAGTAAAAATGTAAAAAATATATATAATTATTCGCTAATTTTTTCTTGATTTATTTGCGATCAAAATGACTTTTTTGAATGAATTTACAGCCACAAAATGAATTTTGTGGCTGTAAATGAAATTACATATGACACTAGATATACACTAGTCATATGACAGATCATATTATGTATGACACTAGATGTTAGGGATGTAACGATGCACCCCGAGCCGGTTGAAAATCGATAAAAATATGACGATTCAAGTCGGTTGAGATGTTAAACGAATCGCGATACATTTGGGGTTGAGGGTTTATATGACTGTATCTGTGAGGAGAACTGACTTCAGAAAAGTTTAGATTATACTTTCTTTTTATCTTGCCTCTTTTGTAATGCATGGCAGCGCTGCTTTGTTTACAGCGGTAACCAAGGAAAAGCTCTAATCTATCTCTCATAATCTCATTTAAATGAAAAACTACTCACCCCGCATGTATGCAGCACCTTTGTTTGGATCATGATTAAAATACAATGGATGCCTCTAATTTTAAATGAAAAGAGCACAGGCAAAGCTTTAGTTTGTTTATATGAAGAGATTGCTTTTATTTGTATTTTTCATTTATTTATTTATTTATTTTTATTTGGGATTTGTTTTAAAAATTCTATTTAGATTTGACATATTTCAATTTTA
The DNA here is from genome assembly GCF_001515605.1 of Sinocyclocheilus anshuiensis. Taxonomy (NCBI): domain Eukaryota; kingdom Metazoa; phylum Chordata; class Actinopteri; order Cypriniformes; family Cyprinidae; genus Sinocyclocheilus; species Sinocyclocheilus anshuiensis. The sequence goes on along the minus strand of NW_015544250.1, from coordinate 1,420,068 downwards.
CAAAGAAATGTGCAGCATTTTGTCTGAGAAATAATAAAAAGGACACCTTTTCATTTATAAGTTGTCTTAAATCTCATTTTGTAAAAAAAAAAAATCATGAGAAAATTGTATCGTGAAATCAGTATTGTGAATCGTATCGCATTCGTATCGTGAGTTGAGTGAATCGTTACACCCCTACTAGATGTACAACAGTCATACATGAAATGAAAAAGGTAGAAATCTTATTTATTTTCTGTTTGATAAAACTTTTTATTACAATTTTTAAACAAGTTATACAAATATGTCCTGGTAATTCTTTCTGACATTATGCACATTCTGCATGTAATTTTCCTCATTTATGTACTTTTTATTATTATTATTATTTTTAATCAGACTAATTGTTTGCGGGTTAAATAGTGAATTATGCAGGATTGCAAAAAAAAAATAGATTTTGTGTTGTTTTGTGATCACTGAATTGTGAAAAACTGGAGAGACAGATTAAAACAGCAAACAGAACCCGAACACCCTGATTAGCTGGTTTAGCAAGAGCTAAACTTTGCACAAAAACAGGAGCAGGACTGAAAAGTGCTGATCTAGATGATCTTCTTTAAAAAGTAAACATAACCCAGCCAATCATCTCTCAAAGGAACCGTTGAGGTCATCTTGATAAATCTGTCTTTCCTGGTTACAAACTCAGTCTTTCTCCTCATCTTCCCACAGTAAAAGTGCCAGGTAAAGTCATTTGTGGGTTAAACAGAAGCTGATGTGAGGTCATCTGAGCTCCTCTCTCCGCTGTGAGGGTCTCGCAGGCCAGCGGGCTCCTGAGTAACAGTCTGTACCAGGATTAAAGACTAATCCAGGCTCCGATCGCCTCATTTCAGCCCGTCAGGGTGGCCTGGAGCTGTGCTGAGCTCTGAATCAGCCTAGTGCTCAACATCGCCGTGTTTAAGTAAATACATTTAGGAAATGTTTTGGCTCTGCTGAGTTAATATTTGAATTATTTTCTGAACTCAGGCCCAACAGTTACATACCAGCATTTTGGATAATATTATTGAAACTGGAAACTAGTGGTGCTTGCACAAGCAAAACTCAGTTATTAAGGTGTTCAACAGGAAACAATGGTGCTCACAGATAAAAATGATTTGCTTATTTAACAAATAATATGCATAATTACTTGATTGGAATTTTAAATGAAACATTCAAATAAACCGGTGATCATTTAGGTTGAAAAACAACAAGTAATTATATAAATAGTTATTTTATGAATAATACGAATATTAATTTAAATTGTTTACCCTAACAATAATTAAATACATAATTTAATTAAATTAAATACAATAAAGATAATACTAATGTTAATATTTGAATTATTTTCTGAACTCAGGCCCAACAGTTACATACCAGCATTTTGGATAATATTATTGAAACTGGAAACTAGTGGTGCTTGCACAAGCAAAACTCAGTTATTAAGGTGTTCAACAGGAAACAATGGTGCTCACAGATAAAAATGATTTGCTTATTTAACAAATAATATGCATAATTACTTGATTGGAATTTTAAATAAAACATTCAAATAAACCGGTGATCATTTAGGTTGAAAAACAACAAGTAATTATATAAATAGTTATTTTATGAATAATATGAATATTAATTTAAATTGTTTACCCTAACAATAATTAAATACATAATTTAATCAAATTAAATACAATAAAGATAATACTAATATTAATAATTTAGCTAATAATGTTAATAATGTTTTATTTTATGGGATTTATTTAGCAGAAATAATGAATAATCGGTTATGCATTTATAAATATAATAAATATTATAGATTGAATTAAAAACAATATTAAAAATGAAATAAATAATAATAACAATCATCACCATCATAAAATACTCTTAATGCATTGTTTTTATTGTAACTGACTTTTTTTTAGCAGAATTAATAACTAATAATACTAATAACTAATAAATAATAATATGCATATGCAATTTATAAATAATTACTTTTATAAATAGTAAGACATAATATGAATTAACATAATAATTAATTAATAAAATTAACAACAACAACAATGATATTAACATTAATAATAATAATAATAATAATACTAATAATAATAATAATAATAACAATAATGTATATTTTACTTTTATTGCATCTCTGTTTTTGCAGAAATAATAAATAATAATTGGTTATGGATATTGGATATTGCAAATGCCTCTGTATCGGTCTTTAAAAAAACCTGATCTCTATTTTTTTTATTCTAAAATTGGAGTTACATTTTTTTTTTAATCATTTTTAGTTACTGTAGTGTTGATTATTTTTGTAAGACCTACTAATACTGTAATAAATGTAATTTGTTATGGTGGATTCTAAAGTAAAATGAAATAAAAATGAATTAATCAAAAATTAATAATGGTAAATAATCTTGAGTAATAAAGCTTTCAAATTATGTATTGCTTATCAGGATTCATTCATAATTTGTCAGTAAAAGCACTGCTGTCACGCCACACAAGAAAAAGTGAACTTCTAACGTATAAATTCAGATTTAAAGGGCAAGACCATAAAAGGAGGCAGTCAGAAGCGTTTGAGGGAACTGTCCTGTGGTTTAGTTCACACAGGCTCAGTCTCAGCGAGTTTTAGCTCAGCGTGTGGCGCTCTCTCCGCGCAGCACGGCCTCTGTGCGTTATCCCTCTTTAGCGTAAATCCAAACATGCTAGGCCAAATCCCTGATCCCCTTTGGTTCTCCCTCTGTTCACGAAAGGCTGAGGACTTACCACCTGCGATGCTCTCCAGACGTACCGGCAAACCCGCCTGCGCCGCGGCCATCAGCTTCAGAGCCACGTAAAACTGTCCACAGCCGAAATAGCCAAGCCGCTTAGCACCACACGCTTCTGTTACCTGTCATGAAGAGAGAAAGAGAGAGAGAGATTTTTTAATGAATGGCCACATGGAGACTTTAAAATCACAGAATGTATAGTGAAGTCAATTAAGCTACAATATTTCAAAAGCGTTCATTAATGTAAAGTGGAAATCATGGCTTAATGGCTGAAATTACTAACGTGGGAAAAAAAAAAAGATAATGGCTAAATCCTCATTATTGGCTCTACAATGGAAAGAATAGCCGGCTGCAGATAAACCACACTCTGAACAGGCTGAATTTCACTTTCATCTGTGCTTCTGTAATTGAAAACTCGTACTGTAATGACAGATAAGAAACCACACGTCCTGCAGGAAGTGTTGAACTACAAACACAGACCTTCAGATTAGCAATGTAACTCACTTTAGACAGATGCAGATGTTAAAATGATCTACCCCTGCTGAAAACACATGCTGGTTTAAGATGCTCTTCCAGTTTGGCCTCCTGAAACGTGCCCAATACTGCTCTAAAAGCATTTAACAGACCAACCACAACAGGCTCAGACCAGCTAAACTACCTTAAGCTGGTTTAAGACGTCATCCATCCTGAAAAGACAACACTGAGAACCTAAATGAGAAATCTAAATACTTCAAAACAATATAAAATACCATTTATTTTTCCATAATATCACATAAACTACCAATTAAAAGTTTGGGGTCAGCAATTTTTTTAATTAACTATTTTATTCAGCAATGATGCATTCAATTGATCAACAGTGACAGTAAATTCATTCATAACATTATACAGTTTGTTTTTTTATTTCAAATAAATGCTGTTCTTCTTTCTATAACTTTCTATCAAAGAATCCTGAAATCCATGTATCACAGTTTCCACAAATATATCAAGCAGCACAACTGTTTTCAACATTAATAATAATCAGAAATGTTTCTTGAGCAGCATATTAGACTGATTTCTGAAGGATCATGTGGCACTGAAGACTGGAGTAATGATGCTGAAAATTCAGCTTTGCATCACAGGAATAAATTATATTTTGAAACATATTACAACAGAAAACAGCTACTTTAAATTGTAATAATATTTCACAATATTACTGTTTTTACTGTATTTTTCTATCAAATAAATGCAGCTTTGTTGAGCATAAGAGACTTCTTTCAAAATATACAAAATCTTACAGACCAGAAGCTTTTAAACAGTAGTGTGTTTCTGAATAAAACAAGATATTAAAATGCAAAATGTAGGGCGGGACTTGATTTTATGCATTCAAAATTGATTGGATGTTGAAAAGTTGCAAAATAAAAGGGCTTGATGATGTCAGCAGAAAAGGAAAGGCATTTCAAAGGTGGAGCAAGTTTGTACATTTTGATTTATGATTACAAACGATTTAGAATAAAATTCAATAACAACTGATTGTAAACGTCTTCTCACACACAGGAAAAGATCTGTGCGCTTTAAATAGCAGCACATTGTGCAGTGTGCTGTTAAATATAACAAAAGAGAAAAACAGCCTGTTGTGCTGCTCAAACCAAACTTGTTTCTGAATAACTATGAACTTCTTCAAGTAAAAGTTTCACTTCAAGACTCTTCAGAAGCAGCACTACTGAGCACATACAGCTAATAGAAAAGAAAAAAAAAACATTAAAATGTGTCAAAGCAAGTAAGGTCATGCTTGTTCTTGAAACTCTAATCTCCCTTACGGCGTTCCCTCTGCCTTTCCAAACATTATCTGAAGAACTTCTCAAACATTGACTCAGCGTTCCTGTTCCACCAGGTGTGATGGCATTATTGATCGCGTTCTCCTCCGATCCCTGCAGTGCTGATGGTTCTTTACTCAACGCAGCGGTGAAGGTGAACTTCAGCCAAATATGACTCAAAGAAAAAGCCTGCTGCAAAACTCTCATCGAATCAATTGCAGAGGTCCAGCATATCAGGCTTTAGATGGACATTTGTCTCCAAAACACATTTTTACTCATTTCTAAAGGAAGCTGGGACATTTTGACCTCCTTGCAACCATGAAGAGAGCATATTTCCACAGAAATTATGAAATAATATATGAACATAACATGTCAATAATATATTGACAATTTCACATCTAGTAATTATATATGGTCACCAACAAGATCTCCAGAATGCCATGCTGTGTAATTAAAAAGAACAATTGAATGTATGTAAATAATTGTTCAAATGATAGATTATTTTATCATTTTATATTATTTCCTGAAGTTCTTAAAAAATCATATATATATATATATATATATATATATATATACAC
>NW_015544250.1:1407514-1414857 GCF_001515605.1 Sinocyclocheilus anshuiensis | reverse complement strand
ACACACACACACACACACACACACACACACACACACACACACACACACATATTATATAAACAAAGACTTTTATTTTGGATGTGATTAATCGCGATTAATCGTTTGACAGCACTAATACACACACACACACACACACACATATATATATATATATATATATGTATAACATTTAATAAAAATATATATTAAAAAATGCATAGATTTAAATATGTTTAGATTTAAATTTATAAATAATATAAAATGAAAAATACTATATATACACTATAAAATTAGTAAATGAGATCATGCTATATGGATAAGAACAGCAAACTTAGATTAAATATTACTATAGGCCTACTGGTATTATTGTAGGACCCCAATATATTTATGAATGAAATAATGCTTTGGTAATAAGCAAACCTTATCCCATTGTATATTGTATGTGGACAAGCTGCAAAGGATTCTGGGATATGTTTACGTCCTCGCTTTCATACGGAACTAAAGGACTACATGTATATACACACACACAGTATATATGTTTGTAAGTATGTGTGTGTACATATATATTATTTGGCATACACTTTTCTGTATCCCAAAATAATTAATCGTAAAATAATGAACATTTTGCAGATACTGCAAAGTGTATGTAAAATGTTGATCACAATATTAAGAAGCACAACTGTAGTCAACATTAATAAAAATAAGAAAATGTTTCTTGAGCACCAAATCGGTGTATCAGAATGATTTCTGAAGGATCATGTGACACTGAAGACTGGACACACACACACACACACACACACACACACACACACACACACACACACATATTATATAAACAAAGACTTTTATTTTGGATGTGATTAATCGCGATTAATCGTTTGACAGCACTAATACACACACACACACACACACACATATATATATATATATATATATGTATAACATTTAATAAAAATATATATTAAAAAATGCATAGATTTAAATATGTTTAGATTTAAATTTATAAATAATATAAAATGAAAAATACTATATATACACTATAAAATTAGTAAATGAGATCATGCTATATGGATAAGAACAGCAAACTTAGATTAAATATTACTATAGGCCTACTGATATTATTGTAGGACCCCAATATATTTATAAATGAAATAATGCTTTGGTAATAAGCAAACCTTATCCCATTGTATATTGTATGTGGACAAGCTGCAAGGGATTCTGGGACATGTTTACGTCCTCGCTTTCATACGGAACTAAAGGACTACATTAATTAGTTTTGAAAAGTACTCTAAGGAATCTTCATTTTGTTGGAGAAAGCAGGAAGTGGATGTTAATTTTATCATGTGTGTAGAACTAGACTTGTGCAATGCGATATATCACGGTAATTAATATGCACGATATTATCATGGGCACTTCTAAATACCGTGAATAATTATATATTACAAATTATTCCGAATTTTGAATGCATTTTGAATGCATTTTAAGAATACTTTTCCCATTAACTGGTCAAAATGCACAACACCGCTGTATGCTGCGTGAAAGACCCATGTGCTCTCTGATGTAAATAAGCGCGGACGAGAAGCACATGGAGGAACATGTGAGAGACTCTCTGGATGAAAGCGCACTTCCACTCTCTGACAGCAGATGGCGCTAAACTGCAGAAATAATAATAATAATAATTCTAATAATAATAATAATTCATTTAAATGCAGCCGTTACCACGGAAACCCTGTAAACAAAGCAGCTGCACTACTTTCTGTTTCTGAAAGGTGTTTAAATGATTTAAACAGCCATTCAGACTTTTTTTACATTTTAATCTGGACTACAACATGCCCTAGATCTTGTTTGAAAGTGTTCTGATTCTTTATTGTTCGGTCACACTTTACATTAGGGCTTCATTAGTTAACATTAGTTAATTCATTAGTTAACATAAACTGCCAATGAAAAATTCTTCTGAACATTCATTAATCTTAGGTATTCCAATATTTAATAACACGTTGTTAAAATCGAAAGTTGCAACTGTCTTATTTAATGAGCTAACATGAACTAAGACTTGTATTTTTTAACAAAGATTAATAACTTCTGTAGCAAATATAGCTATTGCTCATTGTGAATGTTAATGCATTAACTAAGGTTAACTAATGAGGTCTTATTGTAAAGTGATACATATTGGTCTTTATAGTTGTTTTGCACTTTAATCGGTGTAAAACTTTTACATTTATACATTATACATTAACTTTATACATTTTTCTGTATTGCTTTATTGCATTTAAATGTTCAGTTATTTAAGAAAAAAGTGTAAACTAAATTTCAATACCGTGATAATACCGTATACCGTGATAAAAGCATTAGCAATTAATCGCAACATGAAAATTTGATACCGGCATATCCCTATGTAGAACAAGTGTTTCAATACTTTGTTCAAATACTCTGAAGAAGAGCAGCTCTGTGCTTCCAGCCGCTGAAGTCAGCTGTTACTGTGACTGATGGAAATAACAATGGCTTTTGACAAGAGCCTCACACGCTCTAAGCATGACCCAACTACTCGTCTTGAGTTCGAGTGTGTGTGTGTGTGCATGTGTGGTGGCTTAAACTCGGTTTAATCATCTGACCTTCAGCATTACTTAAGCCTGACCTGCATTCTCCTGATCCACACAGAGCACAGATAATCTTACTCCATACATATACATGTTGGGGGGAGGATAATAAAATCGGTTAGAAACCTCCCACCGAACCCTCCTCATGACGGCTTATGCTGGGATATAGGAGGTCAGCCGACTGCAGTTCCTCTCATGGACACAAAAGAGTGTTCCTGCTTTTTTAAAACATTTGTCCGGCACATCTCGCCTTCTGACAGGATGTGATCGTATCCGAAAGGCAAGAGTGATATTTCTACAGAGTAATGTACAATGAAAAAAGATACAATTACAAATGTGAAATTAAGATACATTTCTGCAGGGTTTTGTCTTAGCGAAAGATTCAATCAGCATGCTGAAATCTATGGAAGCATGTTTCCACCATGGGATAAAATAATAATAATAATAATAAATTCATTCCAACTTTTTATTTTACAATTTTATTTTATTTTATTTATTTTGCAATTCTGAGTTTATATCTCGCAATTATGAGGTCAAATCTTGCAATTCTGACTCTTTTTTTCTCAGAATTCTGAGTTTATATCACAATTCAGACTCCTCTTCTCACAGTTGCAAATTATAAACTCAGAATTGCAAGAAAAAAGTAAATTTTATAGCTTTACATTTCTTTCTGGAAAGAAAATTGCAAGAATTGCGAGAAAAAAAAGTCAGAATTGTAAGATAAAAAGTTGCAGTTTTACTGTTTTATTCTGTGACGGAAATGGGCTTCCATAAAAATCCACTAAAAACATCTTTTAGACAAGAAAAATGTACCAGAGAATAAATATTTCTATAGATATTAAGAAAATGATATATATAATGTTATCCGTAATGATACTGAAGTGTTTTGTCTTTGGTCCATTGGCAGATTACTTTTGTTTTTTTTTATAAACTAGAAAATAAACAAATGTCTAAATAATAAAAAAATAAAATACACAAATAATAAAAATTATAAGATAAAAAAAATGTATTAAAACTTAAAGCATGACTATGTAAATGCACAATGATGTTGATTTATAATCAGCTGATCATAATTCAATTGCAAATTTACCTTGAGTTTCTGTAGAAGCATTACATAATAATAATAATAATCATTATTATTATTAAATGTAATTAATAAAACATATTATAAGTCATTACTTTTATAATATATTTGTATTATGTCATTGTAATTTATTATACAATTTATAAAAAAATCAGCTGCTATTTCAATCATCTAGTCTATGAAAGCAATTCTACGCACATCTAACTAAATAAATTCAGTATAACCAGACTGAACAGACCTCATCTATAAACCAACCATTGATTAAATAAATCTGTGTGGACAGGAAGTAGCATTAAATCCATTCCTGTTCAACCGGATCAAACTCAGCTCATGTACCGTCTGTTTCCTCCATCTGGGGCTGGGAAGGGATTTCACAGCATCACAACACAAACGTGCAGATGCCAAAACAGTTTTTACACCCCTGGCAACGGACATCACTTCACATGACACGCCCCGTAAAATTATTATTTCTGCCGCAAAATGGTGTTTATTATGTTAGCCTGTTAAATAAAGCTCCAGTGTGTAATTCCTGCAACAGCAGCCATGGTGTGTGAACCATTCAGAACTGAACTGAAAATCACTTTTAAATCCCAAATCAATCCCTGAATTTGAATTGAATTCGAATTGAATTTTTTTAATGAACTTGCAAATATAGAAGTTCACAAGAAATGTACTTGAATGGAACATTCAAAGATAAACAGATGCCCCAGGGGATTGGGACAGTGACTTCGGTTGCTGTATGTACAGCAGTTGTTGAACAGGTTGGTCCGGTCCGGAGACAGATGACTGCATTTGAGGAAGAAACTTTGTGTGCGTTTACGTTTTGGGGATTCCAGATGCTGTGCTGAAATGAAGTACATCTCGGGTAGAAAGCACATCGCAACTGTTTACAAGCCAACATTACTACAATGACACCCACTGGCACAAAACGTTTCCTGGTGAGAAACAAATGCATTCTATAGCCCTAATTACTATTAGAAAAATACAGTCTCTTTGTCAAGCAGTTAACATGCCAACACTCTCCTCCAAGAGACAGACGGACAGACTTAAAAGTCCTGCAAATCCCACAACAGACTTATTAAAATCTTAACTAAATCTGCACGACACCTGTGCTGTCAGTCATTTACATGAAGAGCTGTCATGCAGTGTGAACACAGTTTGAAGTTTAGAATGAGCAGAATACCTTAGCAACAATCATGAAATGCCCTAGCAACAAGTTTAACCACAAAGAGCACCTAGCAACTAGCTAAAAACTATTCAACAGACTTTAGCAACCACATAGCAATGCCCTGGCGACCACTCCAGCCACCTTAACGACCACATAGCAACATGCTATAATCATTCAATAAACTATAACAAACATATAGCAATGCCTTGGCAACCACCCAGATGTCCCCCAAGCAACTACATAGCAACATGCTAAAAAACACTCAGCACATGTTAACTAAGGCCCAATGATTTCTGCGAAAACACGGACAGAATCCCGGAATCCAGTTATGAAAATGGAATTTACTGTATAACGTGGAATGTCATGGAATTAGTCACATTTTGAATGGATGTATCAAAAGTAGGTCAGTCCACTTAAATCAAATGGTGTATGAGCACCATATAGAAGGAGTGATTGGACTAATTTCTTATATTCAGGCAAGACTTGCCACAGCACTTCCAAATTATTGCTGTTTTGTTGGTTTTGATGGTTTCTATTTTCCTCATTTGTAAGTCGCTTTGGATAAAAGCGTCTGCTAAATGACTAAATGTAAAATGTAAATGTAAGTAGAAATCTATGCATAGATTTGCATGATATAACATTACTGTTATTATTTTTACCTATTCTTCACTGCATAATATCAAATTGTGGTTAAATGTTTTTAGATCATTGTTTTAATATCACAAATTGTGTCTGTTTATTTACAGGGTGACCTAACTCTCACGACGAACTGATACAGTGGTCGCTTGAGGTTCGGGGAGGAAGACAGACTGATGGTTTTCATGCTGGATGCAGTTTTGGTTATATCAGTACTACCTAGCTCTGTCAGGTTAAAACCTCATCTTGTTACCATTCTATACCAGTGGAGGTATGCATGATTTTTTGATTAATACTCTATGAGGACATGGACACGTGAACTTCATCTCCAGAGCTGCTTTGAGAGTCACTTCATAAGCATTTGACCATTTCTTTTGAAAAAAAAAAAAATAAATTACCGTCATATCATATGCGCACACAAACAAAACTCATCACGGCAACTCGTCTTGTTCGGTTTAACTTGGAGAAATGGTGACCGAAATATATTACTATTTTACAGTAGAATGTATGTCTCAATGTAATAATAATAATAATATTAATATTATTAAATCTTTATTTATTAATGAATAATAAAAAAATGTATCAGAAAAAAAATGTAAATGGAAAAGACTGAATTTGGTAAAAATAAAACACAATTTAAAAAAAAATTGTATTAAACATTTCATTTATTTGTATGTTTCATGGTTTCAAGTAATAAGACATGGTTTTTGAGTACTACAATTTAATTTAAAATGCCCTGGAAACTAGGGATGCACCGAATGTTCGGCAACCGAAATTATTCGGCCGAAAATAGCAAAAAAAAAAAATGTCCGGTGTTCGGTTCGAATAATAGAAAAGCAACAACTCCATCAACATTCATAAATGATAGTATTGTAATTTTACTGTTGTTCTGTAAAATAAAATAAAAAAGTAAGACAATAATAATAATAATAATAATAATAATAATTACCCTACAACAGCTCCATTAATACATTTATTATAACATTCACACATAGTGTTCAAATTGGGATCTGTAATATATTCTAATGTTTTAAAAGAATTCTCTTCTGCTCAGCAAGGCTGTCTTTATTTGTACAGTAAAAAATACATGCCTGATTCAAGTCTCAAAAATGGCCAAAAAATATTATTTTACTAACTTATTAATTTTAAGTTAAATTGTGCTTTGTTGGTATAATGTCTGCTAGAATGTTAAAAAATGTTCAGTGTTAAGTAAATATTTTTAAATTGTTGTTTTGTAATTGGTTTTTTATTTCAAAAGCAGGACAAAACAGTAAAAAGCCCATTTTGGCTATTTCATTTATGCAATAGTGAAAAAAAAAAAGGCAAAATAGGCCTACATGGGGAAAAAATGCGAAAAACCGTGTTCGGTATTCGGTCTTCGGCCCAATGTTTCATTTTGTTCGGCTTCGGCCAAGAATTTTCATTTCGGTGCATCCCTACTGGAAACCATAAAGAACACCCAAGCAACCACACAGCAATATGCTAAAAACATTCAGAAAATTTTAGCAACCATATAGCAATGCCCTAGAGTAACAAAAAAGCAACGCTCACACAGAACAGCCCTGCATCATGTTGCCGAGTTTTCTATTCTTCAGAAAACGTAAATATCTAGCTGTGGTTAAAGGAAAACTGTGTCACTCCATGTAATCAAAACATTGAAGAACTTTGATTGTTATTCATGAAAAGCAACACATCAACCACTTCCTTTGACAATGAGCCAGGGACTGTCATCTTCATACAGCTGAAGATCACTCAGAGCTCAGCACTCACAGCGGGATCTGAGCGGATGAGAGCAGTCCAGAGCATGCTGACAGACCTCCAGAGACACACAATGACTTGTCTATTCCCCTTTGGACACACGTCTCTCTCTCTTTCTCTA
>NW_015544250.1:1405385-1407247 GCF_001515605.1 Sinocyclocheilus anshuiensis | reverse complement strand
TCTCTCTCAGCTGTGTATCGCTTTAATTATCTCACCATTAACTTTTTGTCTTTAAATGAGGCTCTGAGGAGACACTGAAGATGATCGAGACGCAGAGAGCCTGTATAATGATCTTTTGTCAACCATGAGCCAGGGTCGTTATTGTTAACTAAAACTAAAATTAAAATCATAAAAACATTATTTTACATGTTCTTACATATGTGAATGCTTCTTCTTCACTGTGTTTTGATCCAGAGATTTTTTTTTTCTTTCAGAAGATGCGTAATAGCGCCTACAACAGGGGTGCCCAAACTCGGTCCTGGAGGGCCGGTGTCCTGAAGAGTTTAGCTCCAACCCCAATTAAACACACCTGAACCAGCTAATCAAGCTCTTACTAGGCATACTAGAAACTTGAAGGCAGGTGTGTTGAGGCAAGTTGGAGCTAAACTCTGCAGGACACCAGCCCTCCAGGACCGAGTTTGGGCACCCCTGGCCTACAACCATATAACAGTGAAAACACAGAGAAAGCCGGAAAATTCTGTCAATGGCGAGAAAGCATTTTCTCTTTCCCTGACAGGGAAAGAGTTAAGTGAAATAAAATAAAATATAAAAAAAAACTTAAACTTATTTTATATCACATTTTCGCTTACTTTAACTTGAAGCAGTGTTATTTTAGTATCATTGAGATACTATTATAGTTTTGTTAATATTTTGAATAAGTGTTTATTTGCTGTTTTCAATTAAATTTGAGTTTATTTTATTTCAAGTAACGGAAATGTTTTTTATGGTTTTAATTTTAGTTTCAGTTTTAGCTACTATAATAACCCTGACTTTAAGTACTAAAATAACTAAAACTGAATAAACGAAACTAAAAATAAATAAAAAATTATATAGACATATTTAAACATGACAAAAAGACACACAACAAAACTACTAAAACTATTAAAGTGAAAAAAGAATTATATAAGAATAAAATCTAATTTAAAATATTAACAAAAATTATAATAGTATATAAACGATATTAAAACAACACTGCCATGAGCTGCCATGAACAATCATTCACAACCCAATTTATATTTTTCAGAAATATAAAGTCTAGGATGCCAGTATAATCTATTCAACGTATATAGCATATGAATGTCAAGCCATAATACAAACTACTTCCTCCTGTATTATCTAGTCTATATTGTTTTTATTGTGCTTTGATTGATATGTAAAAAACAGCCATTTTACAAAACAAAAGGAGGAAAATGAAATTGACCATGTGACCAATGTTTTTGTACGAGTGTATGAGTATACTCATGCTCAATTTCATTTTATGTATGATTTTATTTTTATTTTTTTGGCATTTTACTGACCTGTGCTATCAACCCTCTACAGACACCTTGGCAACTGAATCGCCATTGGCTAGTAAATTTTTTTGTTTACTCGCCAGACTGAAATACTATACCATACTATATATATATATATATATATATAAAGTTATGCCATTTTACAAACATATATAATGTTTGTAAAATGGTACAGCTTTTTAAATATCTGAAAGTAATATCAGTTAATATCAGTCAGTCAAGCATTATAATATGATAATCAAGTATTATTTAAAAATAGAAGTTTAGTAATTAGAATTAAAACTTGGTAACCATGAACTTAGGACTGGTGCTGGTGCTTTATTTGGTCATTCAGTGTTCCTGTAAAAAAAAACGAACAATAATACTGATAAGATATTATTATTATTATTATTATACAAATTCTACTAATAAGAACAATATAAAAACGCACTAAGGATTAATGAGCTACTAGATTCATGAATATTAATCAGGTTGTGTGCGTTTGCTCGAACTGATTCGCTGAAATCAAAACAGGGACGATAATAGGTGAGC
>NW_015544250.1:1397089-1404765 GCF_001515605.1 Sinocyclocheilus anshuiensis | reverse complement strand
AATTTGAAAGCGACGGCGAGTCGTGTGAAATACACAAACACAGGTGCGCTGTGCATCCATTCAAATTAACTGAAAAATATCACAGATCGCTTGACGGAGAGTGAAACTCTGAAGCGCTCAGTCAGAGTGTTCTGTGAGTGAAAATATATCTGTGCTAATCATATACTCAGCCTCCAACTCACACACTGGTGAGTAAAATCTAAGAATTTATTAGCCATTGGCTAATATTAGACATCATTTAGTCGCCCAGAGTGAAGATTTAGTCACATATGCGAGTGATTTACTCGCAATGTAGAGGGTTGGCTATAGGGCGCTTTAAAAACACTAAACCTGCTCTCTAAGATGTTGCACTTCTAAATTCATCCCCTTTTAAAAGAAAATAGAAAACTCATTTCAGAGGTCAGGGGTTAAAGCAAAAAAAAAAATCCTGAGCCTGAACTTTTTTCCGGGGACGGGGCGGGGGGCAGCGCATGCAAAGCATGCAAAGACTTTAACAACTTTAACATTTGAAAAGATACTATGGCAAAGTTATTGCTTTCCTTATTCAAACTGATTTTTTTTCATGAATATATGGTTGACTTTAACTAATCTAGGGCTGTAACTAATGATTATTTTGGTAATCAAGTAATCTACTGATTATTTTGATAATTGAGTAATGTGATATTTTTAGTAACACAAATAAGCCTAAGTGAAAACCAGGCTTTAGTATGACTATTTATATATAAACTAACGATGAGGCAATAATAATTGGCTCAAATAAAATATCAAAACCAAGTAATTACATGGTTTTATTGAACAACACTGTTAAAATACACAATGTATGCCTATGCATAATATGAACATAACCAACTTAAGTACGGCCTGGTGACGTTTCACTTTACAGCGTGATTAAACAAAATAATATAAGTTTATAATATAAGTTTATAATATAATTTTATTATTATAATATAAGTTTAAATCCATTACATCAAACAGTTGTGATGCTGAATATTTTTGTGGAAACCGTGTTACATTTTTTTCTGAATTCTTTGATGAATAGAAAGTTCAAAAGAACAGCATGTAATTGAAATTGAAATTTTGTAGCATTATAAAAGTCTTTACTGTCAATTTTGATCAAATCATGCATCCATGCTGAATAAACAAATTAATTTCTTTAAAAAAAAGAGTTGGCCCCAAACTTTTTAATAGTAGTGTATTTCATTGAGAAAATGTGTTTATTGTTTTTTATTCATTCATTCAATTTTTTAATAAAGAGTATTGGCTATGAAAACAGCTTCAAAGCTTCCTCAGCCTGAAAATACTATTTATTGAAACTAAGCTACAAAAACTTCTGACGTTAGATTAATATATTATATATTAACTCATGACTGTCCAATTTAACACATCAACAACGCCAACTGGGTGTTCAGAAACTTGACCCAGTCAATCACAGTGAGGTAATAAGTAGGACAGATAGGCTACTACTAATCCTGAACACCAGAAGCGAAATGAGAAATGAGCAAAGCACAAGGCAAAGCATATGCAAAGTGGCTATATACATACAAATCTTAAAGGTACAGTAGCAAAAAAATAAATAAATAAATAAAAATGGCCCCGTAATTCAAAGTGTCAGAGGGAGGGTGCAAATTATTATTATTTTTGTTTTACTCAATTATGACTGTTTTTGGAGCAAAATAAATAAAATGATAAATTTGTATAATATGTTTACTGTCAATTTTGATCAAATCATGCATCCATGCTGAATAAACAAATTAATTTCTTTAAAAAAAAGAGTTGGCCCCAAACTTTTTAATAGTAGTGTATTTCATTGAGAAAATGTATTTATTGTTTTTTATTAATTCATTCAATTTTTTAATAAAGAGTATTGGCTATGAAAACAGCTTCAAAGCTTCCTCAGCCTGAAAATACTATTTATTGAAACTAAGCTACAAAAACTTCTGACGTTAGATTAATATATTATATATTAACTCATGACTGTCCAATTTAACACATCAACAACGCCAACTGGGTGTTCAGAAACTTGACCCAGTCAATCACAGTGAGGTAATAAGTAGGACAGATAGGCTACTACTAATCCTGAACACCAGAAGCGAAATGAGAAATGAGCAAAGCACAAGGCAAAGCATATGCAAAGTGGCTATATACATACAAATCTTAAAGGTACAGTAGCAAAAAAATAAATAAATAAATAAAAATGGCCCCGTAATTCAAAGTGTCAGAGGGAGGGTGCAAATTATTATTATTATTTTTTTTACTCAATTATGACTGTTTTTGGAGCAAAATAAATAAAATTATAAATTTGTATAATATGACGGCAGAGAAACCATCCTAAATTATTTACTACTGTAAAGAAAAGACTTTTAATTTTCATTTAGTTTGACTTGATGTACTAAATTAACTAAACCTGAAATTTAAAAAAAAAAACTAACTAATAAAAATGACAAAAATGCAACAAAATTACTAAAAATAAAATGGAAAATATAAAAATAAAAAAACGAATTCAAACTGTTAATAAAAGCTATATCAATGCACTGTTGCACATATAAATGTGCAGGCTAGCTGACACTAGACCAATACTGATAAAACGAATATGGTCAATGTAAACTTCTTATTGCTTTATTAACCATATTCTGTAAACCAGAGCAACATGCAAACCTTTTCAGGAATTACTGAAGTGAAATTAGGTATTATTTTGGATCCCGCCTATAACGACCAGTCCTGTGAGCCAGTCCAGCCCAGTGTTATCTGTGTGAGAATGAGGCAGCACCCTTCCTGTCAGCCGATTTCACCGCTCACACAGCTATTCACCCTCAGTGACAACACACAACTGTGGAGTTAAGTATTTGAACACCACCTACAAAGCCTGACCAACTGAACACGGTAAACACCTTTCACTTGACTCATATGATGTGTCCTAGTGTTTACAATTGTAAAAAAAAAAAAAAGCCTGGTAATGCAAATGTCAGCAGAAAATCCTCACCACTGATGCCTCAAATGTTCCTCAAAACAAATCACTAACATACAGAAGTGTTTTTAAACTGATTAATCACCGAAATATCTTCAGAACAAGCACATGATCCTAACAGCATTTTTCTATCCAATAACTGAGTTACGGCAAGATAAATCATAGTATTTCTCAAACAATATCAAGTCAAAATATAAGCATCTATAAGCAAATAATATATTACCAAATGAATGTATACTGACTACAGCATCTAGTATAAACACTACACATGTTTGGGGCATGGCACCATGGCAATAACAAGGTATATAAATATGATAATCATTCAATAATATGGTAAATATATATCCCATTACCATATATCATACCATCAAATGTACTAAGAATGGCAAACAAGCTATCAAATTAGTATATACATCTATAGTACAAAGACTTACACTTTATTAATTTATTAAATTAAAATAATATATATTTTAACTGATTACATGTAATCTGGATTACATAATCAGATTCCAAAAAATGTGTTTGATGAAGCCTTGACATAATGTAATGTGTGGCCTAATGCACTTCATGTTGTTAATAACAGCGAATGGAATACATTTTCTTTCTCTTTGTATTTTTATATCAATATGGTACAAGATTTACAGGTACATTACCTGAAATGTGTAATGTAATGGATTACTTTTTGGATTACAATTTATGTGTGTGTGTGTGTGTGTGTGTGTGTGTGTGTGTGTGTGTGTGTGTGTGTGATTATATCTCAAGAAACATTTCTGATTATTATCAATATTAACAAACAGTTGTGATGCTGAATATTTTTGTGGAAACCGTGTTACATTTTTTTCTGAATTCTTTGATGAATAGAAAGTTCAAAAGAACAGCATGTAATTGAAATTGAAATTTTGTAGCATTATAAAAGTCTTTACTGTCAATTTTGATCAAATCATGCATCCATGCTGAATAAACAAATTAATTTCTTTAAAAAAAAGAGTTGGCCCCAAACTTTTTAATAGTAGTGTATTTCATTGAGAAAATGTGTTTATTGTTTTTTATTCATTCATTCAATTTTTTAATAAAGAGTATTGGCTATGAAAACAGCTTCAAAGCTTCCTCAGCCTGAAAATACTATTTATTGAAACTAAGCTACAAAAACTTCTGACGTTAGATTAATATATTATATATTAACTCATGACTGTCCAATTTAACACTTCAACAACGCCAACTGGGTGTTCAGAAACTTGACCCAGTCAATCACAGTGAGGTAATAAGTAGGACAGATAGGCTACTACTAATCCTGAACACCAGAAGCGAAATGAGAAATGAGCAAAGCACAAGGCAAAGCATATGCAAAGTGGCTATATACATACAAATCTTAAAGGTACAGTAGCAAAAAAATAAATAAATAAATAAAAATGGCCCCGTAATTCAAAGTGTCAGAGGGAGGGTGCAAATTATTATTATTTTTGTTTTACTCAATTATGACTGTTTTTGGAGCAAAATAAATAAAATGATAAATTTGTATAATATGACGGCAGAGAAACCATCCTAAATTATTTACTACTGTAAAGAAAAGACTTTTAATTTTCATTTAGTTTGACTTGATGTACTAAATTAACTAAACCTGAAATTTAAAAAAAAAAAAAAACTAATAAAAATGACAAAAATGCAACAAAATTACTAAAAATAAAATGGAAAATATAAAAATAAAAAAACGAATTCAAACTGTTAATAAAAGCTATATCAATGCACTGTTGCACATATAAATGTGCAGGCTAGCTGACACTAGACCAATACTGATAAAACGAATATGGTCAATGTAAACTTCCAATGTAAACTTATTGCTTTATTAACCATATTCTGTAAACCAGAGCAACATGCAAACCTTTTCAGGAATTACTGAAGTGAAATTAGGTATTATTTTGGATCCCGCCTATAACGACCAGTCCTGTGAGCCAGTCCAGCCCAGTGTTATCTGTGTGAGAATGAGGCAGCACCCTTCCTGTCAGCCGATTTCACCGCTCACACAGCTATTCACCCTCAGTGACAACACACAACTGTGGAGTTAAGTATTTGAACACCACCTACAAAGCCTGACCAACTGAACACGGTAAACACCTTTCACTTGACTCATATGATGTGTCCTAGTGTTTACAATTGTAAAAAAAAAAAAAAGCCTGGTAATGCAAATGTCAGCAGAAAATCCTCACCACTGATGCCTCAAATGTTCCTCAAAACAAATCACTAACATACAGAAGTGTTTTTAAACTGATTAATCACCGAAATATCTTCAGAACAAGCACATGATCCTAACAGCATTTTTCTATCCAATAACTGAGTTACGGCAAGATAAATCATAGTATTTCTCAAACAATATCAAGTCAAAATATAAGCATCTATAAGCAAATAATATATTACCAAATGAATGTATACTGACTACAGCATCTAGTATAAACACTACACATGTTTGGGGCATGGCACCATGGCAATAACAAGGTATATAAATATGATAATCATTCAATAATATGGTAAATATATATCCCATTACCATATATCATACCATCAAATGTACTAAGAATGGCAAACAAGCTATCAAATTAGTATATACATCTATAGTACAAAGACTTACACTTTATTAATTTATTAAATTAAAATAATATATATTTTAACTGATTACATGTAATCTGGATTACATAATCAGATTCCAAAAAATGTGTTTGATGAAGCCTTGACATAATGTAATGTGTGGCCTAATGCACTTCATGTTGTTAATAACAGCGAATGGAATACATTTTCTTTCTCTTTGTATTTTTATATCAATATGGACATACACATATATACACACACACACACACACACACACACACACATAGCCTAAGCTATATAATAACTTACATTTATAATTTATGGGATTAATACATTAATTAATGTATTAATAACATAAAGGAGTTTAAATTATTACATATATGTATATAGCATACACTTAATCTAGTATATCGTGATTAGTATATATACACACTACAGTACAGTTACAGTATAAACTACAGTACACTTTCAAGTGCCAAAAAGTACTGTCATGTGTTTTTGGACATAGTACCATGGCTATACTGTGAAGTTCCTTTACTTATCTTGAAGAACTATGTCAATACAATGGTGTATAAACATGACCCTCATTCATAGGTCAATGTTTATACATATCAGAGTACTATTGTATTACCATCTGATACCATCACTGTACCATAAACGCCCTCAAGGCACAAGCAGGCCCCTCAACTTTACCTGAACACACCGTCACATACTGTACATCCAGACACAGCAGATATCTGATCCTCTAGCGCGCGCAGCCCCCCAGGGCGTCCCCGTCACGCTCGTTGAGGGGCGGCGGTGAAATCCGCGTAAACTCACCTGGTGCAGCGTCTCGGCCGGCAGCTGCGACGCCCGGAACAGCTCCGCCACTTTCCCCGCCGCCGGTTTGCCGCTGCTGTCGGGCTGACAGAGCGCGTACAGCCCGGAGTAACATCTCTGCTCAGTGTCGCTCAGGGAAATGAAGGTCCCTCCGGACCCCGCGGCGGATCCCTGATCCATCCCCGAGCGTGAGCCGCAGACGCCGGGCGACCAGACGTACGGCCTCTCAGTGGCCCTGTGGCAGAGGGAGGCGCGTCCGCTCTGCGGTGCTGTGGTGCTCTAGTGCACACACACACACACACACACACACACACACAATGAACTCAGATGAAGATTTGCCGATTGTCGCTCAGTACCACATCCGACCGCAGAGAGGCGCCACAAATCCACACAAACTCTCACTGCACACACCAGGCTAAATATTTAGAGGTAAAATGTGCATTTTGATTAAATATTTGCATTGATATTAAATGTTTCTAATAAAAATGTAAATTAATAGATTCAAGATATATATTTTGACTTTAAATGTAACCTGTTCAAATTTACTTAGTCAATGTCAACGATTTAGATCTAAAAATTGCGTTACACTTAACCACTTAAAGTGGTTTAATATATATTTCAAATTATACTGATTTAATATTTACATTAGTTTTAAAGATTAAGATTTATTTAGACTTTAAATGTATATTCAATATTAACATTTAAAGATGTTACATTTGCATTTGTATTTAAATTATTACATTTATTAATGACTACATGAAATATATTTACATTTTATGCTGAAGATTTAAAAACGTCAACGTTTGTATTTAACATGTTACATTTATTATAAATATTTATATATACATTTTATGTTCAAATTTTAAAGCCTTAACATTTACATATGTATTTAAAATGTTACATATTAATATTTATATTTACATTTTGTTCAAGATTTAAAGACTTGGGATTTACATTTGCATTTAAAATGTTACATTTATATTTACTATTTATATTTACATTTGCATTTAATTCAGAAGTGCTTATTTCATATTAAAAGTATGAAAAATAATTACATTTTAAAACTGCATGAAAAGGAGACTCTTGTTTACTTATGTTTTATTTATGGTTTGAACTTGAAAGAGAGTGTGTAATTTCAAGTGGTAAACTGTATTAATTTTTATGCATTTGATGTTAATTATTGGCTCACTCAATAATGAACAGATCACAGATATGTAGAATACTAACTGTGAAGTCTATTAATGATTTCCCTTTAAGTTTGAAAGAGAATGCATTAGATCTGCACTGCCATCTTGTGTTGGGCAAAAGAACT
>NW_015544250.1:1393585-1397012 GCF_001515605.1 Sinocyclocheilus anshuiensis | reverse complement strand
GGTGGCTTAGTGGTTAAAGATCTGCTCTGGTAAGAGAAAGGTTGCAGGTTTGAGCTCCACAAGAGCTGATTCATGAACTATGATCACTGTGACACATCATAGATCAAACCACAAGAACCTGAGCACATGAACCTGCAATAACTGACCAATCAGCCACATTTTATTTCTAGTAACTCAAATATTTCTCTCTACCTCAGGTCATGGTGGACTTGGCTCAAGTTAATGCATCCTGTGTACTTCATGTTGCAGTGAAAAAACCTTCAGGAAGATTGATCTCTCCCACTATAAATGATGAGTTGATGAAGGTACTGTAGTTCTCGGGTGTTTCATGTCTCATGTGAACAACAGTTCACTCAGGTAGCAAAGCGTGACATTTTATGACATTTATTTGTGACAGACACTTATCTAACAGTGTCATTCTTCTAAAGGGAGAGTCTCATATGACTTTATATCCTGTTTGGAATTTACTGATGTACTTGAAATAGCACTATAAAATCCTATACACATCGCATCTGGAAACATTTTTTTATTATTATTTGTTTGTTTTGCAAATATTAGCTGCAAAATATCTTATTACACCTCATGAAAACAAGACACATTTCTGTGAGTAGCAAAATTGTGAAAGATACTCAGAGGATATATCTTGAATTAGGTTTATTTTTCTTATCCTGTCGGCAAAGTGTTTTTTCTTGTTTTAAGCATAAATTTAACAGAATTTAGTGAAGTTTATGCATATAAAATTGCCTAGGGATATGAAGAAACAAATAATTTAGGATATATTCTCTGAAAACTTCATATCTGATGCTATTTTGCTTCTCAAATACATTTATCGTTTCATAAGGATGTTTATTTTTACTGAAAAACATGACAACATACTGATTAGGCCAATCATTTGTTTTTATTTTTGTTTTCAGTGTTCTTACAGCAAGTTATAATATTTGCCTTTATCTAATATTTAAATATTTTCACACACACACACACACACACACACACACACACACACACACACAAAGGTGTTTAAAAAAGGTGAAATATTATTAAAATTCAAATTGTTTTCTATTGTAATATGTTTTAAAATGTAATTTATTCCTGTGATGCAAAGCTTCATTTTCAGCATTGTTACTCAAATCTTCAGGGTCACATGATCCTTCAGAAATCATTCTATGATGCTGATTTGCTGAAGAAACTTTTCTTATTATTATCAAAGTTAAAAACAGTTGTGCTGGTTCATATGTTTGTAAAAACGGCGATACGCTTTTTTCAGGATTCTTTGATGAATAGAAAGTTCAAAATAACATTTATTTAAAATATAAATTTTTGTAACATTATAAATATCGTTACTGTCACTTTTGACCAATGGTTGTTTGCTGAATAAAAATATCAAAATTCTTAAAAAAAAATTACTGACCCTAAAATACATATATGAAACTTGAGGTATGACAATAAATGAGTGAACCTGGTCTCTTTATTAAAAAAAAAAGTATGGAGTCCCATACTCAGAATTTGTGCTCTGCATTTATCCCATCCAAGTGCACACACACAGCAGTGAGTAGTGAACACACACCCGGAGCAGTGTGGCATCCAGGGAGCAGTTGGGGGTTTGGTGCCTTTGCTCAAGGGACTCACCTCAGTCGTGGTATTGAGGGTGGAAGAGAGTGCTGGTCATTCACTCCCCCCACCTACAATCACTGGTGGTACCGAGACTCGAACCAGTGGCCTTTGGGTTACAAGTATCATTAGGCCACGACTGCCCCCAGGTATTAACCACATTGAACGTTTCCTCATCTTGCAGTGCCACAAGGTGGTTAACCATCAAACTTCTTTGTCTAATTTGTCTTTTTCTGGTCTTGCAGGAAAAGCTTTCATCTCAAGCAAAGGGAAGATGCAGAAGAAGCGGTTTTCTTCAATCATCAGCGGTTCACAGGAAGCACAGCCTTCATCTGAGAAATGATTTCCCTTGTACTTTTCAGAAACAACCCATGTCTGACCCACCTACGTGAGTACACCAGCACTTTGAAGTGATGTTACCAACGACATATTCAGAAACACATCATTAAAAAAAAATAAAAATACAACTTTAAACAACAGAAGAAAGCCATAAGTCAAAATGAGGTTCAGGTTCATATTGATATCACACATCGTACAGCTGTAAACACCCGGTGTTTGCGGTGCTTACATATTGAGACGAGACGACAGGTATTATTACAGAAGCAACAAATAAAACTAGAACAGGTCAGAACAGCCACATCTGTTGTTATGATGAAGAAAAATCATACACATTTACATTCATAGACCTAAAAAAAAATAAAAATACAACTTTAAACAACAGAAGAAAGCCATAAGTCAAAATGAGGTTCAGGTTCATATTGATATCACACATCGTACAGCTGTAAACACCCGGTGTTTGCGGTGCTTACATATTGAGACGAGACGACAGGTATTATTACAGAAGCAAAAAATAAAACTAGAACAGGTCAGAACAGCCACATCTGTTGTTATGATGAAGAGAAATCATACACATTTACATTCATAGACCTGAGCACAAACCGACTCCCACACTATTTCACTTTATTATTTCACAGCTGAAACAATCAAAGGCAGCCAGGCATGCAGCTCTCCTTTTAAATTTACATTTATGTTCTCCACTGACAGTTTCTCGACTCTATATGAATATATGATGTTTGTTCTGGCTCTCTCTCTCTCTCTCTCGCTCTGGAAGCAGGTCTAGACATTGCTTAACCATTAAACGGCTCCGTCCAGCCCTTTGTATGTTACTCTCTGACCGCTGAATTCAGCAGCATATGAGATAAAGTTGCTCATCCAGATAGAGAGAGAGATGCTGACTGGAGTTCTTCTTCTGATATTGCCGCCCCTGGTAGCACAGGATCCTTGTAAAGGTAAAACATCTCAAGCTTTCCCAGGATCTTGTGCAAACTGGTGTGTGTTTGAGTGAAATTGTTTTTCTCTGAGGGTTGGGCAGTTTTGTTCTAAGTTTAGACTAGTTTCAGTCATTTTTAAATCTCACACATGGTTTTTACGGTGGAAAGAAAACCTGGCCTTCGAGCCATCTGAGAGCTATCTAGTAGTGTTAAAGATGGATGAATATGCTAAAAAATGTGTTCAATCATTTGCAGATAATAATGTTCTTTCTTTTTCACTTCAATTAATAAAATGAATGGATTTCACAAAACATTTGATGTTCAGAACAGATTCTAGGTCATTTTTCAGCTCAAAATCAATAAAAAAAAATAAGAAAATTATAGAAAATACTAAAAAATATTTTTATGACAATTACGAGCACAAATCTCCCAATTATCATTTTAAAAATCTGTTTATCATTACTTTATTGGAAAATGACCTAATTCTCACTATTGTATTGCATATATATATATATATATATATATATATATATATATTTTACTAATAA
>NW_015544250.1:1386295-1391930 GCF_001515605.1 Sinocyclocheilus anshuiensis | reverse complement strand
CACACAATTTCAACAATTTCATCTGTTGTATTGCCTTTTATAATTTAATGTATTTGAATTTAATAGGATAAAAACGCATTTTACGCATTTTAAATAAATATATAAAAAAGTAAAATATCTGTAGTCATGATAATGAGAATTAGTCAAAACCTTTCATCAAAGTTGTCCTAAAACCAAAATGTGTTCTTGTCTTAGGACAACTTTGATGAACTTTTTTGAGCCACTTCAAATGTTGACTACTGTATTTCACTGATATACTATTATGTTAATTTTAAATTAGATTAAATTTTTTTATTTTCTGTTTTCACTTTAATTTTAGTTAGTTTTAGTAATTTTGCTGTTTGTTTTTCATTTTTATTAGTTTTAATTTGTTTAAATGTCTGCACAATTTTATCAATTTTTATTTATTCGTTTTATTTGAATACTTTTAGTACTTATGTTTCAAGTAAAGATTATTATTTTTTGTTTTTGTTTAACCCTGCATATTTAATGCAAAAATCTTAATGGCCCTAAAATAGGCTTCACTGTCTTGCAGCTTTTTTTTTCTCAGAGATATTGTCTGCCAGGGAAAAGGGAAGTCAATTCACAATAGCCAGATTACATTTAAAGGAAAGGAGAAAGTGAAAATGTTCAGAGGGAGTGTGAAATTACAGTGAACTGAAACTTCAAGAGAGTTTAAATAAGGACAAAATCATCGCTGAAGCGTCTAAACATCCTAAACTGGATTCTGCCGCTTTGTTGTCTGACCAAAGAGACAGAATCAGTTTCTTGTTTGGCATCTTATCTTCTCTCAGTCTGTTCAGTATCTTGAGAAATCACTGAGAAATAAAGTGACACATCGATTCCTTAATGAGAATCTTTTACGAGGACGGTAAATAAGGACACACTCCGCAAAAGCCTTATCAGTCCGCAAAGAACAGGAAGTAACAGATCTACACAACAACCGCAAGCAATGATTTCTGTGAATAAACGAACTCTCTTTCTCTCTCTATAGAGAGTAAAGATGGATTTAAAGTCAGACTCAGCATTAAAACGGCCCTCGGAGATGATGCCGTAGGTTTTGGTTTACTTCTCTTTTTAGTTGGTTTGATGTCCATATTGATCATTTTTTTCAGCCATATTGTGCAACTAAAATAATTAAACTTTTTTTCTCTCTCTGTATCTCAGTATGAGTGGAATGAGAGCGAGATGTTTCTCTTCAAATCTACTCTGGCGTATGCGATGAGGAAACAAACTAATCAAGAGACCTATACAACGCTTTCCACCCACGAGCAGGTGACACACTTAACAAAAGATAATCAACAGCCAGTCTGCTCAGTCCAAGTCTGTTTTTGTGATGACCACTTTAATTGTGATTGAAAACGTGAGCAGAATGATTTGACCACAGCTGTTGAGTAAGAGCTGATGGCTTTCAGAGTCAAATCAGTTTGTTCTTCATGCGTGGGTCAGGTTTTGTCATAGCTGTCTGGATAAAATGTCCTCACAAGGCTAGTAAACCAGTCAGTGGTTGCAACAGAATGTGAAACACTGGGGAGCTGAAATGCAACATGTGTTTTTTAGCAACAGACAGCCATTCATATGCTTCCTCAATGATTGCTTCATTAAATATTCATGTGCTTCTACAGCCGTAGATACTTTCAAGTGCTGGGTTTCGTTTCTCAGTTTTAGTACCTGAGGGAAACAGGTGGTATGTTTCAGAAACCTCCAGACAAGTAAAGTGAATTATTTGGCTACATTTCTAGATGGAAAAGCAGTTATTTAAAATGGCCTGCTTGTTGCATGCTGTATTCAAATGAGAACATTAACCTAAACTCACCCAAGGTTTTCAATTATACAATCTCATAACATGACTATGGGTAAAATAAGTGAAACATGAAACCAGAGAAGCCAAGGTTATATTACGCTACATTATACTGCTTTGCATTGCATTACTTTGCATTGAATTGTTTTGTGTTACATTACATTGCATGAAGTTAAATTACATGACAGGGAGGTTAACAATTTCAGATAAACCAAAATGATATTGTGTTATATTGCTTAGCATTGCTCCACTTTGCGTTCTTTGCATTGCTCTGCTTAGCATTGCTTTGTTGCGGCATTGCTTTGGGTTAGATTATCTTTTCTTACGTTAACTTACCCAACAAACAAAAATATTCTAAGAACAGTTTGCTAACGTTCCCATTAAGTTATGCCAACATTATTTCTGAATGTTCTCTGAATGTTCAAGACATACAGTTTTTAAAATGTTTAAAAATGTTTTTTTTTTCCCACTTCATAATTTTGAAACATATGGTTACTTTTGAATTTTATCTTAACATTCTAAAACAAGTAGAAACATAAAAAATGTTAGATGAACGTTCACCTAAAACGTTTCAGAAGAAAATAAAAAAGAAAGCCAAGATTATTACATTATGGCCCGGTTTCACAGACAGGGTTTAGACTAAGCCAGGATTAGGCCATAGTTCAATTAGGACATTTAAGTAATTTTTATAAACGTGCTTAGAAAAAAGCATTACTGGTGTGCTTTTTGAGACAAAACAAAGGCACTGATATATTTTAAGATCAGTCAGTGCAAGTTTCTTTCAGTTGAAACAGCTCAGACTTACATTTTAGTCTAGGAGTAGGCTTAAGCCTTGTCTGTGAAACCGGGGGTATATTGCTTTGCATTCCATTCCATTACATGACAGAGACATTCATCATTTCAGATAAAGCAAGGTTATATTAAGTTATATCAGTTGCATTGGATGCTTTGCGTTTGTCATTTCATTGCAACTTTGAGTTGCATTGCTTTGCATTATATTTCTTACATTTCATTGTATTACATTATATTACATGCCAGAAAGGTACTGTAAACAATTTCAGATAAACCAAGATTATTTTGTTATATTGTTATGTGTAGCACTGTTTCGCTTTGCATTTGTGTTGCTTTCTATTGTTTTATGTTGCAGCATTGCTTTGTGTTAACCTACATTGCATTACATTATAATTACATTGCTTTACATTATGTTGTTACATGACAGAGAAGTTAACAATTTCAGAGAAAGCAAGATTATATTGCGCTATATTGTTTTGCTTTGCATAGCATTGTTTTGTGTTGCACTGCTTTGCGTTACATCGCATAACATTACAGAGATGATAATTTCAGATAAAACAAGATTATGTTATATTGCTCTGCATTGCATTGTATTGTGTTTGTTGCATTCCATTGCTTTGCTTTGCATTACATTGTATTGTGTTGTTGCAGCATTCCTTTGAGCTATATTTGCATTACGTTATATTACATGACAGACGAGTGTTTTGCGTTGCATTGTGTTACATTACCTTAAAAATAACAGACGGGTTTACAATTTTGTGTATTAAATCTTAATATCCAGCAGTTTTTGGAACTGTCTGCTGTAGTATTCTACTCACCGCTTATCAGCCTTTGGCATCACTGGTAGAGTTTTCCTCTGGCTAACATCATTTCTTAGCGCAAGGCAGTCATTTGTATCTATTGAGGAACATAGATCATGTACTGTTCCAGTCTAACACAGTGTGTCCCCCAAGGCTCCAATCACGGCCCTCTCCTCTTTCCAATTTATATGCCTTCCCTTCGGCAAATAATTTGACGGCACGGTCTCAGATTCCATTGCTACGCTGCTGACACGCAAATCTATATCAGCTCCCAGGCCAGAGCAATGTTTCCACAGCCTTTCTTATTTTCTTGACTTTCTTGTAGTATTTTTTTTCTTTCCCCCAAGGCTCCAATCACGGCCCTCTCCTCTTTCCAATTTATATGCCTTCCCTTCGGCAAATAATTTGACGGCACGGTCTCAGATTCCATTGCTACGCTGCTGAGACACAAATCTATATCAGCTCCCAGGCCAGAGCAATGTTTCCACAGCCTTTCTTATCTTCTTGACTTTCTTGTAGTATTTTTTTCTTTCTTTTCTTTTTCCCACTCAGAGTTAGGAATTTGAACAAACTCATAACCCTAAGTAGCGAACTTTCGGCATGCATCTCATTTCAGCTTCATTTGCCATAAGGATAATACATCAATGAGGTGTGCTATTACTTTTCTAAGTGCTCAAACTTGTGATTTTCACCTTGCAAACATAAAATAGGTGAAAAAAATCCCATAGCAACACTCTAGCAACCACATTTGTACAAGCAAGTACAGCTCACATTGCTTTAAAAAAATTTATTTTCATAAAGCTATCATTTAGTGACTTTAATGAAATGAAGCGTTATGTTCACAGCGTGATACATTTAACGGAGTTATTAATATCACATATTATACATTTGACAGATAATTTAAAGAAACTTTCAAATGAAAATCATTAAGAATCTACTTCCATGTGATGAACTACACTGTTCGTATGTTTAAAATTAAATCTGGCAGAGACAAAATACTATAAGGTAACCGCTGCATCTAGAAGCGTTATGTTCACAGCGTGATACATTTAACGGAGTTATTAATATCACATATTATACATTTGACAGATAATTTAAAGAAACTTTCAAATGAAAATCATTAAGAATCTACTTCCATGTGATGAACTACACTGTTCGTATGTGTTTAAAATGAAATCTGGCAGAGACAAAATACTATAAGGTAACCGCTGCATCTAAAGGCTTTTTCTTCAAATGAGGTATGATGTGTAATGAATAGATATCATTTGTCTAATGACAGATTATTATCAAAGCCCTATGATCTGGCAGTAATTTTACACATTGAATAATAACAGTGATCATCTACAGGTGAAAAGAGAAATGCATGATGTCATCTTAGGCCTGACCTTTTTTTTGTGGATTAAATATGTATTTTTTTAATCACTGTTTTTCCCCTCAATTATATTCATGCAATTGAGCTGCTCTCGGATGTAGGGAAAGCGCGACTGATTCATTTAACCAGTGTAATTACGGGCCGATATAGACGCTAATGGGTCAATGGAAATCAATTGCGGTTAACCTTTCCTAGCCAGATATCGGCCCCTAACGATTGTGAAATCTCACAGCTGAAGTGTTGCAGCAGAGATGCTTCAGGCTTGTTTGTGAGAGAACCGCAGTATTGATTGATGCCGGTGTGCTGGATAGGGAGCGTGTGCTTCTTTTGCAGCATCATGTTACATTGATGAGATGCTGTTTGTGCTTGATTCTTATTGGCTGCATCCAGTATATAACGAGAAACCATATCTGCTGGCATTGTTAATTTGCATGGCAAAAACATATATTTTATTCATATCTAAGCATCTTTCAAACAAGATACTTGAGAAGCAAAATTGCATAAAATAATAAGACTACAGTACTGTAGTAAGATTATGGGGTTGGTAAGATTTTTAAAATGTTTTCTTTCACCAAGGCCTCATTTATGTGATCAAAAACACAATAATAACAGTAATATTGTGAGGGGAAAAAATGCTGAATATTAAAATAACTGTTTTCTATTTCAATATATTTTTATAATGTAGTTTATTCCTGTGATGCAAAGACTGAATTTTCAGCATCATGACTCCAGTCTTCAGTGTCACATGATCCTTCAGAAATCATTCTAATATGCTGATTTGCTGCTCAAGAAACATTTCTTATTATTATACATGTTGATATGTTAAATATAACCTATTTTTGTCTAAAATTGATATATTTTTCAGGATTC
>NW_015544250.1:1369167-1386257 GCF_001515605.1 Sinocyclocheilus anshuiensis | reverse complement strand
CATAAAATGCGTTGCACAAATTCGAACATCTGGGTTTTGCTGTTCTGTTGTAAATAAATCTTAACCAATGATTCCTAATTGCATCTACTTCCGGAAGGCCAAATAAAGTGCTTTTGCTTTCACACTGAATCACACAGCGTCTCACTGACATGCTGCATCAAGAGGACTGCTGTTCCTGAAACCACGCCTTCTTTCTTTGCGTGCACATTTGGGCGGCATTATGCTAATATTTCCACATAGTGACATAGACATGTGGGGGCGTGTTAGAACGAGCCGTTTTAGGTAGGCGTGGCTGACTCTTAACTTTTATAAAGAATATCTCTTTGGATTTGAGACTTTAGTCTTTGCAACTTTACAGATCTTCTTTATGCACCAAGAGCTTGTAACACTCCAAAGAGAAAGGAAAAATTTAAATCGCATCATATGACCTCTTTAAATGTCTTTACTGTCACTCTTGATCAGTTTAATGCATCCTTGCTGAATAAAAGTATTAATAAAAGAATTTAAAAAAAAAAAAATTCTGACCCCAAACATTTGAATGGTAATGTTGCATGTGTTATTTTTTATTGATACTTTTTTTTTGTATGTCCAAAAGGATTTAGCATCACAGTCACATAGGTGATATTAGTAGGAAGGACAATCTCATTCTAGTACATTTTAAATGTTTGTGACGGCTAAAAGTTAATTTTGTCAACTTTTAATAGATGATTTAAACTAGAACAATTCGTTTTAAAAGAGAAAAAGTAATTTGCAAATGAGTTTAACAGATTAACTTCAAAATGTTCTCTGGGGAAAAAAAAAAAACATTATCCCACACAATTTTGCTTCTCATACTTGAAAACAAGACAAAAGTATTGATTAAAACATTGATTTTTTTTTCCTGTGTAGGTGTATACTGTACAGTATGTGTGTTTGTGTGAGGCTGTTTTATTAGTTTCAGTGCTTTTTCTATGATGCCCTCAAAATAACAAAAACAAAAAAACAGTTCTAACAGTTTTTCCAGTACTGCAGCCAAAATTACCAGCCACATCATCAGCCTAAAAGAAAAAGCCCAAAAGAGTGTCGTTCATGTTCGTGGTGACATCACCAGATGACCCAACTGATCCCCAAAGAACAAGTAGAAAAAGCAGCGAGGTGAGTCATCGCTCTGTGCTGAAGGTTTATAGGTTTAGACTTGATGTGCTGATGGCTTACTAGATGGTACACAACACATACTGCAAAAAATTATGGCTCTGTTTCAAATCCTCCAACTTAGCTGCCTTGCTTGAATGCTGACTATAAGCAGTTACTTCCAAGTTTTAAAAGTATATTTAAAAGAAAAAACTGAACTTGCAGATAATGAAATATTAAATCAAGGGCCACTTTTTGTATTTAAAGAGAGTACACTTTATAACCATGTTTCTAACACATTTGAGTACACTTTTAAAAAGTGCATTTTCTAATAATGTCAAATTAAAAGTTTTTTGTCTTGTTTTTCCAGTACAAGTATTGTTAATAAATTAATAAACATTCTTAAATCAATGCTTATTTCTCATTTACTTGAGAAGCTACATTTCTTAAGACATTAAGTCTTGTTTAACAAAACATTGATCCAAATTAAATGAGTTTATGAAAAAGTATGTCAGTGGGGTCAGAAAAATAATCTTGTTTTCCCTTTAAATTCAGTCTATTTTTCTGACCACACTGAGATTTATTTTTCTTGTTTTAAGCATAAATCCACTTATTCTTGAGAGAGATATATACATATATATTTCAAGTATAATTTGAACTTTGATGTGTTATATTACATTGGTAATATATTTTAAATGTACTAAATTGCAACTTTATCATTACAAATGCAAGTGCAATATATTTAAAAAATATATTTAAATACATGATATACAATTTTCAATAAAATACATTAGAATTGTACTTAAGTCCTACTTAAATGAGCTGAACAGCATTCTTAAGTTCAATTACTTTTAATACAAATTTAAACTACATATAATACATTTTCATTTACATACACTAAATAGTGCTTATTGCACAAGAGATGCACCATTTGCACAAGAGTGTGATGTTAACATGACAATTCAAAATTTAAATGAGCACAAAATAATGTGTTATAATTTTCAGCAATTCATAAAATCTTAAATTTCGAAATTTCTTTGTTTGCCCTTTTGAATGAACATTTTCTGTGGATTTTTACACAGATCATATAGATTTGGACAAAAAACAAGATTTCTTATATGGCAGCACAATTTTGTCATTATTAGACAAATTAAAGACACTGGGCATCTAGATCTGTGCTACCGTTTGTCCTTTAGCATGCCAGACCCCTAACACATTTTGCATTATTCCAGGCAGAATAAGCATCGCATAAACAATGCGTTCCTGTTATCGGACATGACCCTGGAGTTCGTGGGAATCCCGCCGACGCTGGCGGTCCTGATCACATACGACACTGAACCCTGGCTCATCGTGTTCGGGGTGGTCAGTAAGCAAAAAACGACGGTCAGTAATGTTCTTTTGACAAACCATTCAAATGTTAAACGTGTTCAATGATGCACCTGGTATTAACACCACTGCAAAAAAAAAAAATATTTTGTTCCTCAGTATTTTTGTCTGGTTTTCCAGTATCTAAATATTTTTAATCAAGATACAAGATACTTGAGAAGCAAAATGACAAGATATTAAAAAGAATAATCTATTAAGACAAGAAAAATATCTTGATCTAGAAGAATGCAAGATATTTGTACTGGAAAACAAGACAAAAATGCAGCAGAAAATCAATTTAAACTGTCTGGCCTTGGAGGGAAAGAAGGCATCTATAATCAAGTGTTCTCAAATGACGACCACTTCTGCAAGCTGTAGACACTGATGACAGCCAAAGAGAAATAGTAAAGCCATTCAGTATCACCTTTAAAATGCTTTAGTTATAACAAATAATGTGCATAATTTATAGTCTACTCTAGACTGTCCTGGCCTGCACAGAAATAAGATTGAGTATTTATATATTAGTTTGTTGAGTTTTGTGGCTGTTAGTTTCAAAGCTAACACACGTGTCAAACATGATGCAATGCCGTAACAAGCCACAACACGGATTCTGTTTTAGAAATGGAAAAACTTAATTTTTTGAGAAATTGTTTAAGAAATTCTGTTTATATCTGAGATGCCACAGCTGGAACAACATACAAACTACGACAATGATAATCCCAGGTACTGATTATGTGCTTTATTAAATGTTCAAAGGTGTGACTTGGAATTTATAGTCATACTGAAAATGACAATGGATAATTAACCTCAGATCTTGAAAATAAATGTAAGAAACCATTAATGTTATAACCGTGAACTCAGTGTGAACAGACAAGTGTATTCCATGACAAAAATTGTTTCAGTCACTCAGTAAATACTTTTAAATCATGTTAAAATTGGTTAATATTGATTAAGAACTTACTACAGAAGTGCCATGGAACACAAATATGAAAAAGGTAAATGCAACTTTCCTTTTTTGAGATATAAACTCAGAATTGCAAGATATAAACCCTGAATTCTGAGAAAAAAAAGTCTAAATTGTGAGATAAACGCAGAATTCGAGCTATAAACTTTAAGCTATAAATTACGAGTTTTCAACTTGCGATTACAAGATATAAACTTGCAATTGTGGGGGAAAAAGTCTGAATCGTGAGATATAAACTCGCAATTGTCAGGTAAAGAGTCGCAATTGTGAGATATAAACTTGCAATTGTGAGGAAGAAAGTTGCAATTATCTTTTTAATATTTTGATTTTGTGACAGAAATAAACTTAACATCATTTCGCTCTCAGAGAGAGAGACCTGTCCAACATGCTCTTCTGATTGGCTGGAGATTTTTGATTGATTTTGACGCATTTCATAGCCACGGCGTGTCTGTGTACAGAAAATTACGGTAACACTTTATTTTAAGGATCAAATTTTAGCTATTAGTTGCTTATTAGTATGCATATTACTAGCATATTGGCTGTTTATTAGTAGGCTACTTATAAAGCACATATTAACGCCTTATTCTGCATGACTGAATTTTAGATCCCTTAATCCACCCCGTACCTAAACTTAACAACTACCATACTAACTATTAATAAGCAGCAAATTAGGAGTTTGTTCAGGGAAAAACTCTTAGTTAATAGTGAATGTGTACCCTATTCTAAAGTGTTACCAAAATTACTTCTCGTTGGAATTTTATCGCATTGCATCTGGTTAGGACATGGAGTAACATCAATATACTAGTGTAGTACTAAAAGCTGACAAAAATAGTTAGAAGCAGTTATTCTGTAATTAATGTTTAGCTATTTAATAAAGCCCTTCAATATGTCCCGCCCCCAACTTCCTGTTTAAATGGGAAATGTGTCAACTCGGGAAAGAAAACTGTGCCTGTCAAACATTTCATGAGGTTTTTAATTCAGCTGACAACGCTACAGGAAAATCTGGGGCATATGCTGACATCTGAATTATGTTATCAGGTGCCCGTTTATTCAGCAACAATGTTTAATGAATTATTAGATGGAATCAATAATTTATGAAAAGACGAGGATCTTCTATGCAGTAACAGATTAGGCAATTTTCTAGTGTCAAAAACAAGCAGTTTTTTACCCATTATGAGATGTGGGTTTGTGCATCCATCACACTTCAACACCTTAATTGATTGGATCCTCCACTGAGTGGGAAAGAAGATTGAAGAATATTAAGAGAAGATCTCCCTGAAGAATATTAAATGGTGAACTTCTGAGAACGGTCCTATCGTGAGATTTCCTTCACGCTCTTCCACTAATTGGATCCTCCATCTTCAGGAGCCGCACACAGGGCTACAGTCACAGAGAGATAACAGACCAATATCAAAAGAAAGCTCATTATTGTATTGATGCCCTGTAGAAATAGAGATTAATACAATAGATCATCACCAGAGACCTACTGCCGTGTTTAATAAGTTCTTCAGGTAGTAGTTAATAATCACAGCTGCTAATCGAAAGGTTGAAGGTTCAAACCCTGGGATTTGTAATACCTAATCTTGAATTCAAACTTGTAATTTTAGCACATGTATATTCTTTTTACATTTGGATACGCACTGATACGTAGGCTGCAATAATACTGTATTGACAGCATTTAAAACAAATACTTGCATATATAACTTTAGAAAAACAATTAAATGTTTAAGGTACATTAAATATTGAATATATGGAATTCATACATTGATTTAAAAATGATTATTTTAGTGCTAATAAGTTTATTCAATGTCTAATTTTACATTAAAACGAAGTCTGGAACTGAAGACAGGGAAGTATCCAAGGAAGTAGCAGGCAAGTCCTCAATGCGGAGAGACGAGACCAGACAAGGAAGACGTGGAGAGTAACTGCCCTGTATAAGGGCTTGATGAGATCATCTGTGGCAGGTGTGGTGATGGCTGACTGAGTGCAGGTGTTGACCAGAAGGGATGCTGGGAAATGTAGTTCCCAGTAGACTGGGCTGGTGGCTGAGGATAATGAATGGACTGGGGATTGTGACAATTAGATTAATTTTAACACTGTTCTGATTTTTATTCTTTTTTTTTTTTCTTTCTTTAAAAAGGTTAGGACTGGTCACAATAGTTTGCTATTGTCATAAAATAGTGTGTTTCACATATATTTTATACTGGAGTTTTAATGATGATTAACTTCCACCATACAAAGAGTGCAAATGACTTTAATTTAATTAGTCCCATCTGGATTTCATTTACGAATAAATTTACCATGAATAAGATCTTTCTCTGACTAAATCTCTCCATCATGTATGGATAAATGAGAATCTTACTATGTCTTTGTATTGAACTCTGTCACCTGCAGTGATGCTCTTGCAGGTTGAAAGTTTCAGCAATTCCCACCAGCCTATTGATTTGTATGTATTTAGCAGATGATTTCATCCAAAGTTATTTACAATGCATTTAAAGTATACATTTTTATCAGCTCTTGCATTCCCTGGAAATTGAGCCTTAGTGTAAACATTTGTACATCTCTAAGTTTGTTCATATCAAAACATTTACATCTTAGAATGCGTCAGTACTTTGATGTTCATTTTCCCAAAGTTTAGAAAAATGCAGTTAATGTGCAGCTCATTCAGAATCTAGCAAATGCAAAGGAGATAAAACAGACTGCACAGACAAAATATAAACTCCCATTAGAGCAAATGACTGGCAAGCACGTCTGTTGTTTCTAAAGATTCATTGCTGGAACTTAAAGGAGTAGTTCACCCAAAAATGATTTGTTGAAAATGTACACACCCTCAAACCATCCTAGATGTAGACGAGTTTGTTTCTTCATCAGAAAAGATTTGGAGAAATGTAGCATTACATCACTTGCTCACCAATGGATCCTCTGCAGTAAATGGGTGCCGTCAGAATGAGAGTCCAAACAGCTGATAAAAACATCACAGTAATCCACAATAATCCACACCACTCCAGTCCATCAATTAACATTTTGTGAAGTAAAAAGTTGCATGTTTGTAAGAAACAAATCAATCAAGACGTTTTTAACGTACAAACTGTTGCTTCTGGTTGAAACACAAGTCCTATATCCATAATATTGCTTTCTCCAGTGAAAAAGTTGTCTTGTCTGAATCAAGAGAGAAATATGCACAGATCAAACACCGTTTACAAGCCAAAACAGTTCTAAACAAATATGCTGATGGATTTTGATATGGGAGGACAACAAGAGATGGACTTTTTCACTGGATTTTCAGTGTATTGTGGATTATTGTGATGCTTTTATCAGCTGTTTGGACTCTCATTATGACGGCACCCATTCACTGCAGAGGATCCATTAGTGAGCAAGTGATGGAATGCTAGATTTCTCAAACTCTTCTACATCTTGAATGACAGATTTTGATTTTGGGGTGAACTATTCCTTTCAGTTTTTTTATTTTATATGATTCACCTTCCATGTATTTGTATCACAACGCTTTCTTGTTGTATGTTTTTTTTCTAATACATAGCTGAAATGACTTGTCATTGCTTATGCCTGTTGTTGCTCTCTTTGATAAATATGGAGCTAGATCAGCCTCAAAAATAATACATTTACAAAACACAATTCATAAATACACAAGTAAAAGCATAAAAATTTCCGCAAATGCTCACACAAATGCATCTTACCTAAATAAATGTAAAATGTTTACACAAATATGTATATATCAAGTTCTTTAATTTCCATCACACATTTATGAATGATGTTACATGTATTTATGGATCGTTGAATCTGCATTTGCAAATCGTCACACGTGCTTGGACTGCTTTGAATATGTGTGCGGTATTTTTGAGACCTTCCTGACAGGTTAAGATTCATAAATATCTTTTTTTGGAAGATGTTCCGTTCAGCCAATCGCGGTGAGCTTTTAATCCACCAATCAAAACGCTCCTTACTGAACAGACTCAAGAAGCTCAACGCTGTGCTTATACTGGGCATTGTTCCATGATCAGGTCCTTGATGTAAAGACATTTTAATGGTTACTCTTTTTTTCCTACAAAATCACATTATGATTTATATTGTTCCCACAAAATACAACTACCCGGTTAGCCTGCTGTCTTATACACCAAAGTTGCACATACCCTGTTTATTCAGATCAATCTGTAATGTTATTAAATAAGTGTTAAATGTCCAGATATTTCATTTAATTATGTAATGTGTTCTGTTGTTGTTGTTATTAGTAGTAGTAGGCTATCAGATTCGCAGTAACTTTTGATCAGGCATTAAAAACAGCTACCACCACCTAATGGAGATTTCGAACACATACAGCGGAGAGATTTCAGCATGGAGGATGAAAACCAGACTCAACGAGTGAGTAATGTCGTTTTTTTATCTGATGGTATTTTCTTGTGATTATTGCTGGTCGTGATGGTAATTTTAGAACCCACTGACTACAAACCGTATTTAAAATTACTCGATAGTTTATCATCAAAATCGTTGTTTTATTGATTGTTTATCGCCCATTCAGCCTGTGATTACTAAAGTGTTCCTACAAACACCAGTTAGAATATTAGAAGCTGGCGTGGACTAACAACTCTGTAACACTGCAAAACTGATTTTGTAGAAATTGTAATCAGGTGCTAAAAAAAAATAGTACCCATTAAAATGTCTTTACATCAAGGACCTGATCATGGAACATTTATACTGTGAACCCCCTTTCGGTTCACAAAATCCCCTTCATTGACAAGAACTTGATATATCCATATTTGTGTAAACATTTTACATTTATTTAGGTAAGATGCATTTGTGTGAGCATTTGGGGAAATTTTTATGCTTTTACTTGTGTATTTATGAATTGTGTTTTGAATTTACGAATCGGATTTTGTAAATGTACATTGTGCTGTGCATTTATGAATTTTGTTTTGTAAATGTATTATTTCTGAGGCTGATCTGGCTCCATAATAAAGCTGTAAACACTGAAAAACATTCAAACAGAATTTTCTGGCATCCTAATGAATAATACCCTTTGTTTTTCTTTTACAGCCATATATAATGTATTCTTCACATTGTACATCTGCCAGAAGGATTGTGCATTTGCATTAATAATAGCATTTAATTGACTTTGTCTAATCTTAACGCCTAATCTTCTTTATGAAGCATATTTCTCTGCCTAAAGCTGCATGTGTTTGACACTTCCACCTCTGTTTTTATGATAAGAACAATAACCTGTAAAATTGCCATTTACTTCTCTATTTTAACAGGCAAATTATTTCGGCTAAACTCACTTAGTGTAATTTACCGCATCAAACAGCATATTAAAATGAGAAAATGAATCAAAACACAAGTTTACATCATGATTGTGCTTATATTAAACCAATAAGAGAGTTTTCCTATCTAAAGTGTCACAACCTTTTTTTAAAGTTTTGATTGAGTTGAGAAATGACGGCACGCACATCTTAGTTCCACAAGGATGAGAACTAAACTTGGCTGAGCATTACCCTGCTGTTAAATCATTTTGCTATGAAAAAACAACTGCTACACAGTAAGACCTCAAAGGTAACAGAGGTTACCATGAGATTTTAATGATGTAGCATTAAAGAAAAGTTAGGAAAATGTATGTCAAGTCATTTGAATATCTCCATGGAAACAGTCAACTCTAGAATTAATCAGTGAAAAAGAAGATATTTGAAAATATGACTATAATCAGTTTATGCCAGTCACAGCACGTGTACAGAATTGTTTTACCTCGAGAACAGCGGGGGACAAAGTTCTGCAGTCGTTATAACGCAAATGAGTTTGGGAAGATCTTTTACTATTATGAGCCATCACATAAACATAAAATGAGCAGATATGTCATGTTCATAAACCATGACAATTAACACTGCCAGGTTAAATGGACTGAGCTGAAATGGATGTAATGACATACATCTGGCATTATGTGACCATCAAAAGGGTTTACCTGGTATAGTGTTAATTCTGTCAGCTATTTTCATTTTAGTCTTAGTCCCAGGCTAAAATGTCCTTGTTAGTTTTTATCATATTTAGTCAACCTTATCCTATTTAGTTTTAGTCAAGTTTTAGTCGACTAAAAGTCTCAACATTTTAGTAATTTTAGTCCAAGAAAACCTGAAGTATTTTAGTCTAGTTTGAGTCAATGAAAACTTGACATTTTAGCAATAAGATTATTATTAATTAACCGTACAGCGGTATTAATTTTGGCAGCCATTTTTAATTTAGTCTTGGTCTTACTCAAATGTACATTTTAGTTATCATATTTAGACAAACCTGTCCTGTTTTTGTTTATTCAATGAAATGTATGAGCATTTTAGTCAGGTTTTTTTAGTCAATGAAATATTAGTCACATTTTCGTCATTCTGTATAATGGTTAAACTGATAAAAAAAAAAAGAAGAAAATTCTCAAAATTATAATCGTAATGATTGTTGTCATTTGAGAAATTTACTTTTGCATTTCAGGTATTGCACTTTTTTCCAGTAAGCACAAATCAATAGAATGTGGACACATAGGCTACATGGTGTATTTTACCTCATCTAGTGTACTGATTTATTATAGGCTTTTTATTATATAAATCAACACCAAAGACTTATGCAATCTCTCTGTCTACATTATGAAAACAGCTAAAACAAACGAAAAATATGATAACAGTGAAATTCCTAGTAATTCCACTAATTCCATAATTGCAATAGTCTATTTCTCTATTAAAACAGCAGCGATTGAGTAAGTGTATTTATTCAGCGATCACAATCGCAAACAGTACAGTCGAGATCTCATGACAGAACACTGAGTGACGCTTTCATTTAGATCGCTAAACTCCAGCTTGTTTGTTTTTCAGATCATCTGCGGCAGCGCTTCCGCAATTACAATAAGCAAAACACACCGGGCGGAGAATGTATGAATTTAACAGCGAAGCTCTAATTCGGGGGATTAGAACTCTTGCTATCTGGCAACCGCATTTATGAACGCAACTCTTGATATCTGGCAACCGCACTCATGAACGCTGGCGTAGTAGAGGCGTGTAAAGCAGTCTGCAATAACATTTTGTCTCCTTTTTTGACGAAAATAAAAAGAGGTTTTTGGTAAAGTTTTTATCTTTTTGAATACATTTTAGTCTTGTCTTATTTCGTCAACGAAATTGCATGTTGATATAGTCTTAGTTATTGTTTATTGACCTTATTATCATCTCGTCTTCCTCTCGTCTTGGTCCTGGGACATTTTAGTCTCGTCTTATTTCGTCAACGAAATTGCATGTTGATATAGTCTTAGTTATTGTTTATTGACCTTATTGTTCTCTTGTCTTAGTCATGGGAAAAAAGCTCGTCAACGAACATTTTTCGTCATAGCCTTCGTTAACGAAATTAACACTAACCTGGTAGTCTAGCCTTTGAGCTCAGAGAACCAGAGAGCATCTCAAATGGCTCTAAATCACTACATATTTTAGTCGACTGTATACTAAAATATTACACACTAATCCCACAGGGTAGGATTATTATTGCATAATTTATTTATTTATTTTTTAATTAATTCCATTTCCTATATACACTACCAGTCAAAAAGTGTTTTAATATTTTTGAAAGAAGTCTCTTATGCTTACCAAGGTTGTATTTATTTGATCTAAATACAGTAAAACATTACTATTGTGAAATATTAGTACAATTTAAAATAACTTTTTCTATTTGAATATATTTTAAAATGTAATTTATTTCTGTTATAAAAGGCTGAATTTTCAGCATCATTACTCCAGTCTTCAGTGTCACATGATCCTTCAGAAATTATTATAATATGCCGATTTGCTGCTCAAGAAACATTTCTTATTATTCTCAATTTTGAAAACTGTTGTGCTTATCAATAAAACTCCAGTCAACAGTTTTTGAACAGTAAGATTTTTAATGTTTTATAAAGAAGTCTCTTCTGCTCACCATGCCTGCATTTATTTGATCCAAAGTAACAGCAAAACAGTAAACCTTTGAAATATTTTTACTATTTAAAATAACTTTTTCTATTTGAATATATTTTAAAATGTAATTTATTTCTGTTATAAAAGGCTGAATTTTCAGCATCATTACTCCAGTCTTCAGTGTCACATGATCCTTCAGAAATTATTATAATATGCCGATTTGCTGCTCAAGAAACATTTCTTATTATTCTCAATTTTGAAAACTGTTGTGCTTATCAATAAAACTGTGATACACTACCATGCAAGCATGTGACACTGAAGACTAGAGTAATGATGCAGAAAATTCAGCTTTGCATCACAGGAATAAATGACATTTTAAAATACAATAAAATAGAAAGCAGTTATTTTAATAATTGCTTACAATGCATATTGTAGTGTATTCTCACACTGTGATATCTTTTAACTTATACGATACATTATGGCACAATGCATGAAACTTGGATTTTTAATTAAGAACAGATAAGTGTTGTAATGTATTTTAGCTGTGTGTAACTAATGAAAGAGTCTCCTCAGACTCATCTCGCTCTTCTGTGATGAATGGGTCATGTTGGGCAATGGTATTGATTGTCATTAAAGTGCCATTATAGAGTCATTATATTCACTAGCGCTCTTTTGTTTTCATGTGACACTGAAGACTAGAGTAATGATGCAGAAAATTCAGCTTTGCATCACAGGAATAAATGACATTTTAAAATACAATAAAATAGAAAGCAGTTATTTTAATAATTGCTTACAATGCATATTGTAGTGTATTCTCACACTGTGATATCTTTTAACTTATACGATACATTATGGCACAATGCATGAAACTTGGATTTTTAATTAAGAACAGATAAGTGTTGTAATGTATTTTAGCTGTGTGTAACTAATGAAAGAGTCTCCTCAGACTCATCTCGCTCTTCTGTGATGAATGGGTCATGTTGGGCAATGGTATTGATTGTCATTAAAGTGCCATTATAGAGTCATTATATTCACTAGCGCTCTTTTGTTTTCTCATAAACTAGATTTCTAGCTGCAAGATACTGCCAGTTATTTTATATTTTCATGATTTTTTTAATTTCCCCAAGAAGCTAATTAAGTTTAATGGCAGCTGTATTGTAATGATATTAAATTGCAGCTGAGTAGTGAACATACTTTTTGTCTTTATTTTATTTCTAGATGCCTGGCGTTATTGTGTTTCTAGCTGTTATTTGCATTTAGCATTGCATTAACAAGCTATTTGTCTTCCAACAAATCGTGTAACATGACATCGCTGTTTTTATTGTCACATTTTATTGCATTAAAGCCGAGTGAGTTATCACTGTCA
Source organism: Sinocyclocheilus anshuiensis (assembly GCF_001515605.1). Taxonomy (NCBI): domain Eukaryota; kingdom Metazoa; phylum Chordata; class Actinopteri; order Cypriniformes; family Cyprinidae; genus Sinocyclocheilus; species Sinocyclocheilus anshuiensis. The sequence goes on along the minus strand of NW_015544250.1, from coordinate 1,373,533 downwards.
TAAGTTGTAGTGGAATGTCTGAATCAATCTATTGTACTTCTGATTCACTGACTTAAGTGGCATTTTAGTTTTTTATGCTGAAATATTGTTGTACATTTATATGATTTATAAATGTGTAGTTGTTGCATTTGGTGTACTGTAAACATATCCTACCTTTCAAAAGTTTGGGGTCAGTAAGCAGAAGTCTCTTCTGCTCACCAAGACTGCATTTATTTGATCAAAAGTACAGATAAAACAGTAATATTGTAAAATATAATTATAATTTACATGACCCCTCAGAAATCATTCTAATATGCTGATTTGCTACTGAAGTAACCTAATAATATTTGATATTTTTGTGTACAGCGTGATACTTTATTTTCAGGATTCTTTGATGAATAGAAAGTTCAAAAGAACAGAATTTAATGAAAATATAAATATTTTTGAACATTATAAATGTCTTTTCTTTCATGTTTTGATACATTGAATGCATCCTTGCTGAATAAAAGTATAAAAATATTTTTAAACAATCTTACAGGCCCCAAACTTTTTTTTTTTTTTGATGTTTAGTTGATATTGTTAGTTCGTTCAGACACCAGCTGGTTATTTCATACTTCAGTCCATCCAGTCAAAACGGTAAAACAGAAATTCAGTATAAAAAGAAGACAAACATTCAGTGAATCAATTCATGCCCAAACAAAGTGACTCACTAGACTCAATCGAACTTTTCTGAACCCCAAGGGGAAATTTCATGCATAAACAGCAGCATGACTGTAAAGTGCTCAGTCCTCAACTGCACAAACACTTGGTGCAGAGACAGTGTCATTAATCATGACTGGAAGCAGCCAAGACTGCTGAGGACAGTCAGCACTGGAGGATGATGAGGAGGCGGCGTACAGTCTGATGACAGCAGGCAGAAAAGATTCCCAGTAGCACTTGGTAGAACACCTTGGTGAAATAAGCCAGTGGCTTGACATCATTTGACATCACTGAAAATCTTCAGTGCCTGCTGGGAGCTAGATATCCCAAACCTGGCAAAACATCGTATTTATGCACTTATAGAAATATTCCAAATTTGGCTGCGGTATTGAAAAACCTCCACATTCTTCATTCTTCAACTTCCGTGTCGTTTAGTATGGTGTGAACATTTGAATAAAGAATTGCAAAGGCATAAAGCTTCATGAAATGTGCTTCATACTCTTATATAATGACTCATTGCAACCTAATTTTTCACTATATAGAGTTCATGAGGTTCTGTGGAGCTAAAAAGCTTGTGATGTAACATTTATGGTTTATGGGTTCTTCATGGGTGTATTGTTGCGACTTTAGAGCCCCCTACAGTTAACGGTGCAATAGGTGATTGTCTTCAGAAACATTTTTTGTTATGCTGGTTGAAAGTCTCTTCACATCACGATAGCTATCATTAAGTTAAGTGGTCTAAATGTATTTATCTGTATTTATATATTCTGTGGAAGGCGTAGGACCAAGAAATGTTCGTCCAATCAAAACGCTCGGTCCGAGCGTTTTAATTGGCTTTCCTACCTGTCTGTCAACATAAGTATTTGCATACCTCTACGCACCCAGTTCGCACAGACAGGATATGTCATCAGCGTGTTCACAAACACTGTGCAGACAGAGCGAGAATGGCAGACAAACATCAACAACCCGATCTTCCTTCCTGGTATTGAAGTACTTTTACTTGTGGAAGGCATAGGACCAAGAAATGTTCGTCCAATCAAAACGCTCGGTCCGAGCGTTTTAATTGGCTTTCCTACCTGTCTGTCAACATAAGTATTTGCATACCTCTACGCACCCAGTTCGCACAGACAGGATATGTCATCAGCGTGTTCACAAACACTGTGCAGACAGAGCGAGAATGGCAGACAAACATCAACAAGATCCCTACACAGTGTTCATTGCTCCCTACTCTCTGAGCAGGAGAAATCCGTTGAAGTTTACTTAACTTCTCATTCACGGATTTGCGCTGCGCAGCGTCTGGATGCGAGGACTGGAATTGGGAACCGCTGATTTAGCCTATTGTAATGTTGTCTCTGGTATTCTGGTCTGTGAGCATATATGTGTTCAGGGGGCATAGCTTTGGACGGCGATTGCAGGGAGGGTGGGACGTTCGCTTTCAGTGCTATCAGGCTAAAGTTAGCATTTTCCAAGATCTCCTACTGCACCTTGAAGTATTATAATATTATATACAAGTATTATAGCTGTACATGTGGGCTGCATCCGAAACCGCATACATACATCCCTACCATATAGTATGTGAACAGAGTATGTCCGAATTCACAATAGGCCTATTTTTAAAACAGTTCCAGGATGACCTACAGTTTCAGGTGAAATCTGATTAAGGGTTGAGTTTACACGACAAAACTAAAAAGTTTTTCCTTTGCGTTTTTGAAAAGCTTTGTGTACAGACAACATTGATAAAAAACAATCCCTGTTCACACGGACCAGCCAAGATGACTAAAAATGCTGTATAATGCATGCCAGGCCATGCCAGTTTTTATAATTTACACAGATGATAATGATATCGTTTTCAAAAACTTGCACTTTGAAACGTGTTTTCAAAAGATACATTTTCTGGCCCCCAAAACGGCATTGTTGTGTGAATGAATGGCCAAAACATAAAACACATAAGAAGTTTTATTTTTATTTTTAGGTGTCATGTAAACACCCTGAATTGTAACGCTTGTTTTGTTTGCTTTATGCAAAGCTCGGTTAATCAGGCCAATATGAGACTATTATCTACAACTCTTCCTTTTTGTCATGCAAATGTGTCACTAAAATGTCTGCAAATTTATAAAATTCTGGTGTTAAAAGAGATCGCCCCCTAGCAGTGAACCACTTAAATTTCTAAATGTTTCAAAACAGTTATGACATAAAGCTTTGTTTACTGAAATTATATGACTATGCCAGTTTGATACGCACTCTGAATTTGTAGTTCGAAACAAATGATTCGCAAAAGTTTCAAAGCTTCATGAAGCAATGTTTAGAAAGTGCCCATCACTACTTCTTAACGTCATTAAGTAACTTATTCAAAAGAAGTACCTTTTGCTTTAAAGAACCGGTTGATGATGTTTCCGCAGGGCTGTGCAAACTCGGTCCTGGAGGGCCGGTGTCCTGCAGAGTTTAGCTCCAACTTGCCTCAACACACCTGACTGGAAGTTTCTATGCCTAGTAAGCGCCTGATTAGCTGGTTCAGGTGGGTTTAATTAGGGTTGGAGCTAAACTCTGCAGGACACCGGCCTCCCAGGACCGAGTTTGGACAGCCCTGGACTAGAGCATAAAAAGTTCTTTGTGGGACTTTAAATTTGTTTCGTTCTTCCACGTTTCCAGGTTTGGGGGCGGATAAGGCGAGCTCCTCTTCTCAATTATACAATTATAGATTGCTATCCTGATTGTGTCTCGGACATTTCTGATGTAATAAATCACAGCCGTTGGTTGCCTCTTCTCACTTTACAGATTAAGAGTAATTGAAATCCACCATCCATCATGAAAATTAGTTGCGGACTTGCCAACCCCTTGCTGCCAGCTGACACAAGATTACAGCGGCCGAGAGAGCTCAACGCACTGCAACTTAAGAAAACACATGCAAATTGAAAAAACACCAGCAAATTAAGAAAACATCTTCATCAGTTTGACAACACACCCGCTGCAAATCCTCACAACACATGCAAATTAAGAAACGCGCTGCGAAAAGCACGGACCACAAAGGAAATGTTTCAAGGGGACCCAAAAAAGTGACGGACCCGCCTGGGATTTGTTTTGTGCAGTGGCTATTGGTCAGTGGAATTGTCGGTGAACTGAAAGGTGAGTTTTTTTGTTTATTTTATTAATTTGCTGGTGTTTTTTCAATTTGCATGTGTTTTCTTAAGTTGCAGTGCGTTGAGCTCTCTCGGCCACCGTACAAGATAACTATTTAAATCATTAACAGATGATCATTTATCTTACTAGATTGTTGTTAAAACTTCGTCATATTCAATCATAGCTCCTATCCTAAACTTTTTGTTATAATCTCAATATATAGATGCAGATAGATGGATTTTAGATCACAAAACGCCTTGTGTAGAAGCACATCTTCTGAAAAAAATAAAAAATAAAATGTCCCTGAATTGGAGAAGACTAAACTTTATTTGGATACTTTATATGAGAAAAGCTGTAATGACTGATCTTTGAGGTCAGTTGCAATTATCCAGATGCTTATCTTTTGAATGAAAACGTCTCGGTTACGTATGGTAACCCTCGTTCCCTGAAGGAGGGAACGGAGACGTCACGTCGGATGACCGACGAATTGGGATCTCGCTTAGAGAGACCAATCTACTTCGAGTGTAAACTAAACGAGCCAATGCACATTGGCATGCGATTATTGGTACAG
>NW_015544250.1:1366441-1369157 GCF_001515605.1 Sinocyclocheilus anshuiensis | reverse complement strand
TCTAAGCGAGATCCCAATTCGTCGGTCATCCGACGTGACGTCGAGAGTGACTGACTGAAAGGGAACAGCGGTATCCTTGTTTTGAAAGGATACATGGATAAACACTAAAAAAATTAATGAAGCAAGTAGCGTAATTGGCAATTTAACGGTCTCTCTGTTGTTTTGGCACCTTTAGACATAACTAAGAAAATGCTGTGAAGGACATCTTATCTCGCTATATCTCCCCTCCAGTGAAACACACGTCTAAGAGTACGACTAGTTCAAAATGAGATAGGGATAGGTCACTCAAAAATGAAATATCTGTTATTTACTCCAAAAGTGTATGCTATTTTTCCATTGCATGCTTTTTAAGAAATGTTTTAGATATTAGAAACGTATATCACAATGTATATCTAAAAACTATGAACAAAGTATCAAATGAGGAATCAGTTTCCCTTTGAGACAAAAGAGTTTGATATAGGCATTTATATGAGTTTCAAAACTCAAAACTTCCCCTGAACTTAAAAAATGAGTATTTTTTAAATTAATTTCAGATGCAATCTGAGCCGTGTGTCATCAGACGAATGAATCCATCAGTGCATGAATAAATACAACTTAAAAGGAGAAATCTGGATAGATATTTTTTCCTGGCAATGAGGAGGATTTTTTATTTTTTTTTGCTCAGATGTTGCTCATTCATAGCTCAGGGGACTAGTGGAGTTCTCAGTATATTATATTTCTTTGAAGTATCATCTTCATCTCTGGTGTGTCTCCTACATGATTTTATTTCTAAACTACTGTCTATTAACCCCTTCAAACAATCAGAGAAGTACAGGGATATATTTCCTAGTTTGGATCTAAACACGATATGATCAAAATAAAGAACTTTGACCCTAAAGATTGCATTTATTACATAATTACACCAGGGGCCAGTTGCACAATCGGTTAAGGCTGTGTCTTAAAAACTGGTCTGACCAACAGTTGGCCAAGGTGTAATCGGTCTTAGTTTTCAGATTCAACTAATCTAACTAACTAAACTAACAGATTAGACTAAGTTATTATGTAACCAACTAAAAAAAGTTGATTGCCAGTCTTAAAATTAAAAAAAATGGAATGAAACATGTTGATCTTCAGAATCGAGAAAGAATCATAATCATACTAATACTAGTAATAAAATGAATAATTTATCATAACTTATTCTTGGAAGAATCTGATGCGAAATGTTTGAGTTCATATTAACTTTTCATTGCAGACTTTGGAATATTGGCATATCAGAGCACAGTTTGAGACATTAGTTTTTGAAAATATCTAAGATTATTGGGTCTTTTTCTCAGGAGCAAAATTAAAGATTGAATTGTAGAATTGCTGTGTTGAAGAAATACTAAAGAGATCTCATTTGTGATTTCTCTCTCCCTGGGGATTTGTTGGTTATTATTTGAATATGAATACACACGGGTAAAACAAATTCCTCCTGAGGCTCATGATGATACACTTGTCCCATAAGTATTACAATAACCATTGTTAGAAATGTCTCGTTAAGAGGGGAATTATTAATGAGATGAGATTAATGAGGGAATTATCGGTGGTGATTAGATTGACGCACAGCTGCATTGTTTGAGGCAAAAAAAAAAAAAAAAAAATTCTCAAATAAATGCCGCTTGCCCTCAGAATCACTTTTAAAGTTTTTCCTCTGCGGCAAGATTAACAGATAATGTTTCTTGTGTGCTGTTGGGGGAGTGAATTAGATTTCTACCCAAATCTGTTACATAAACCTACGCTGTGCCGGAAAACTTTGCAATGAGTTATTTTAAATTTCCGTGTACTTTCTATACTCTACAGATGCAGATATCTTCAAAGTGAAGCTCGCGGAGGGACGGGGCGTTTAGTCGGCAACATATCTGAACTTAAGAGCCTGTCAATCAAATCTCAGCAGGAGCAGGTGAATCCATCTGAGGAAAATGACTGTAAGATTTGGGAATTGCTGTGAAAGCACAGAGAAAGAGGACGTAATGTAGAAACAGGGTGAAATGCAGCAACACTCAGTCTGATGGATCAAGTGGGGAAAGTCAGAGTGAACTTATAGGAGAAATGAATGACAAAAAGATGGAAATGAAAAGAGAGATCCATGAAGTGAGAATGAAGTGTACTTGTTTTTCATAATTTCATTATGATGAGCAGTGGGTGAATATCCTGTTATCCCACCTCAACTCAATCTATATCTGAAGCCTGAAATTAATGAGCAGTCGGTTTTGAATGTTCAAAAGATCAAATAAAATGATGCACACAAAAGGAACTTTTAATGTCCATTTTGCAGTCCATTAATCAAAGAAACAGCTTGAAGGGCATTTTTGGTTCTGGGCATTTTGAAAAACTCTTAAAACATACAGTACATACAGTTGTTCTGAAATGACATTTGAAACACTGTTTGGAATGAAATAGCTACGGCTGATTTCATTGGTAGCACATTATACATATTTTATCACTTGTTGCATAATTTCACAAATATACTGCTTGGGTCACTGGAAATGATGCACAATGATGTATGCTGTTTGCAAGTCAGATTTACCTTGGTTTTTCTTTGTTTTCTCATATTCCATCTCAGGCTCCACTACTGTCTCCTTAGCAACAAAGTATACTGATTTGGGGGGGATGGGGCGTAAGAGAATTTATTAGAGGGAAATTTGTTTGTTCTGGTAAAAATTACACCAAAACTGAAGTCGTAATTTGCATAATTATA
>NW_015544250.1:1359889-1366412 GCF_001515605.1 Sinocyclocheilus anshuiensis | reverse complement strand
TGGGTTAGTCCATATTTGACCCAAAGTTGGGTTGAAACAACCCAGCATTTTTTAGAGTGTAATTTTATGATAGACTTTCAGATTTAAAAATGTAAAATATGCACCTTAGACTGGTAAAACAACATCTATTCATAAAACACATTTTAAAAAGCAGAAAATTAAATGAAGATAAAACGTTTTGCAAGACCATTTTAATATGACCTTCATATATAAAATATATATAAAAAAGGCACCTGTTGAATCACACTGGTCTGCGTTTTAGTAAGCATGCATACTGCAGTTCTAGAGAGTTTTCTGTTGGTTGTCCACCAATTATAGTAAAAATGACTAAATAGCAGGAATGTAGGAATGCATTTATACCCCACAACTGCAGAGCATAACTAAAGAACATAAATCATCAAGATGGTCGTTAAATTCAGTACATCAGCCACAGCACTGATGACTTTCAATTACTTAAAAGACTCGTCCCTCCCACTTTACACCAATCAGATGGAGGTAGTAATTATGGCCAGCAGCTGTCTTGGTCTGGAGGTCAGGTATGAAGTCCACGTGATCTGTTTTTGGGAGCAGAGAGTGTTGAAGTTATGCACATGTTTCTTTCTCTCCTATTTTGTCTGTCTCAGGGGCACAACTGCTGGGGGGTATGCAAGATCAGTGTTGGCTCACACATCCAATTGTTTCTGATTTCATGTTTGATTGCACGCTGCAAACATTGCATGCAAAACTCATCAGGGGTGAAGTGAAAAAGATGTCACTTTTTTTCTTCTTGATTTATAGGCTTTGTAAAATCACTATTATAACATTTAAAAATCACTTTTTATGAAAGTTCAGCACTGTTATGTACTGAAGAAAGAAGTAGAGAGAAAACTCATCTAGGCCTATACAGGAATCACACAAATTACTGGTTTTAAATTTAAAACGCCGATTTTTGGTGAAAGGTGACTAATTTGCACCCCTGTTAACTCAGTTTCTCTCGAATGTAAATCAAAAGCCCATTCACAAATATACATATGCCTTTTTTTTTTTGACCGATACAGCGATACATGAAAATGGACCGATATCACTTTGCCTTCTCGTGCAACGATGATTAATATTGATTAATGACTTACAATGAAAACAATAAACATGTTTCTTTTTATAATTTTTTAACAAATAGGCTTGTGATTATAAAGTTTTATTAAAGAAGATTTTCACAGAATGATGCCTCGTGGGCGCCTTTATGCACTACGTATACTGCATAGCCTACCCTATTTTTGCGCCCCTGGCCTGTCTCATTTGATGGCTTTAGAGTGGTTTTATGCACTTGTCAGACTGAAGACACAGACTAAACCAGCAAATGACCCATCTGGTAAAAACGTGTCTCTTTAGCAGGGTACGTTGAGCTTAAAGCTCAGCGCATGAAACCCCTGAAGAGGCTGGACCGAAGGATATCCCTGAATGGATTTCTTCAAGGGTGTTGCAAAAAGATTCTTACTTTTAGGCCATTACTTCAAGTCAAATTGAGGTTTATTGTCATTTTTAACACATTTGAATCCTTTAGGAAACTGTGGCGCAAAATGGCAAGTAGGAAGCACTGCACTAAATTACAGGCAAGAGATATTTACAGACAGTAATAAATCAGCCATTATGCCAAGCATTTCATGTCAAATCATTTCAACACACAGCAACATGACGTTGTGATTGTGCAACAATTGAGTGGTGCAACAAATTCATTCCATTATAAATTAACGACAATACGTGCACATCTCATCTGCAGTGTGGGCACATTGTCACACTGTCCTCTGAAAATAGCAGACAACCTATTAACAGAAAAAGCAGAGACAGAAAGCTTTATTTAAATGAATTTTTATTAATATTGGCTTAAAACTTGCTTGTTAGCAAATGAACACAAGGTCAAAATACTTGTAATCTCCACACTCCCAAATATAAATATTTAATATCAAATAATATAATATAAAAACATATTTTACAAATATATCCTCCTGACACCCAGCTGTGGAGTTTTGTCCTCTGTAGAGGACATTATATTTTAGCAAAATTTTCTTGAGACCTTACATGTCACAGTTTTAAGTCTGGATGTCCTGTACATAGCACATTCAGGGCTTTTTCTCTCGTTTAACCATGACCACTCCCTCTCCTTGGTCTTTAAAAATGGCTGACACTACTTTTAGTGATCAAATTTAACACCCTTATAGAAATATGATAATATTTTGTAATTGATTTACATAAATTTATCTATTTATGTCTTTTTATATAACAAAAAAAAAAAAGTTGAGTCCCGATGTCCTCTATAGAGGATATAGCATAACATATGAATAAAATATCATTTTTCAAAAATGTTATTTTTCCTTTTTTTTTCTTACGCTCTAAACAATGTAATGACATGAAAAACTACTAAATTCACAAAACTTTTTCTGGTAGTCAAGAGGATATAATATATATTGTTCAATCCAGCAAGCGTTCATCTTGAAATATTACTAATAATATAAAAGTTATTCTTATGTTAAAAAAAATTATCTTTAAAAAAGCATCATATGACCCCTTTAATAAAAATTATTATTTTCACACCAAAAAGACACATGAACCACGAGCTGAAGCTGAATGTTCTTACAATTATGGCTTTTACTTGCTAAAGAAGTATAAACCAGATGACTGAAGGCATGTTATAGATTGTGTACAACAGGTTTTTCAGCAAAGTTTGATAACGATGATATTTAGATGACTTAGAAATGTGAGTATTAAACATGATACAGCAAGCTTTTAGAGATAATCAAGACTCTTAACCTCAGGTAACAGATTTGTGAAAATCAGGTTTGTGACTTTCACAAATCTGGCAGCTCACCAGTGATATTGTATGATTGATTGAGAATGTGGGTGAGTGAATAATTACTCATGACACATCAGAGTGGCTGTAAATCATTAGTGCTTCACTTTCATGTCTGTTTAATCCAGTTATCCCAGGAATACATCAACAGCAGCTTCTACAAAGAGTCTGGAATTTGATGGTCTCCTAGCAACCGGCTCCTCTCAGCCTCCCCGTGGCTGATGGTTCTGATGGGCATGGTCCTATCCACCACAGGCTTCAGGGACAGAAGATGGGTTTAATCAAATGCGTCTGATGAGAGGGGAAGAGCAAGACAGGGATATCATCTGGAACAGCCATCATATTTCATGTCATTTTATTTGAGCAGGAAATGAAAGATGGCAGAGACGTACTGTGGTTCATCTGAGCGAGCGAATTCAGGCACCGAGTGCCAGGGGCGTCTACAGGATTTTATAATTTGGATGGCAAAGGGGGGCAAGAGCAGAATGAGGGGTGTCAACTAGGTTTGTCATATAAACTGGTCAGGCAGCAAACTATTCATGCGATTTCTGTTAATTGTGTAAATTAATAATTCAATTTTCAGTTAAATTTTAATAGTAGGTTAAATAAATACAATTAAATAAAGCAATAAGCCCCATGAAGCCATAGTTTACAGTGAATTTATAACAGCTAAGGGGCGTTGTTAAGCACGACGCGGAGCTGTTATAAATTCACTGTAAACCACGGCTTCAAGGGGTTTATTACTTTTATAAAACGGTTACCACACAATAAGAAAATATTAAAAACCAAAAATGTATATATTGATATGTTGCATTTTTGTTCGTTAAATGCTGTCCTTTCGCTAAAAAATAGTTCCTGACAGCAGTAAACGGCGAGAATGTTCCTATGTAACATGCCTCATCTGATGAAGCTCAAAGAAAAACAGAGAATAGGAACTGTTCTCATCCGCTGTGTCTTTCATTTCTTAACACATGATATTTTTCACACACATACATCTGCTTATCTCTCAGCATGAGAAAACGTCGGATCTCCCACATGAGAAGAGTTTCTTTGACAGGGGGAAGGGTGAATGATGCAACATAATGCCATACTTCATTAAATAAATAACAAATGTTGATGAAATACATAATACATGGAACAGTTTTGAGGCTATAGAGTGTTTATGTTGCTAAGGGTGTTGCGCAGTGATACACAGAACCGTTGGGTGAAGCGGTCATAGCCATGCTTTATTGTGAATAAAACACAGCTGTTGACCAATCAGAATCAAGGACTGGAACTAACTGTTTTATAATTCAAAGTTTAGAACCAAAATATGAATTATTGCAGTTGCATTTTCCAGATTAACAGCATTAATGAGGCAGCAGCAGCTCAGGAGAAAGTCTGCTGAAGAGCATTACTGTAGCTCAATCAGTAAAGTAAGGTGCTAGCAACGCCAGACTCATGGGTTCAATCTCAGGTAATGCATGAACATGACTAAAAATGTATAGGCTATGTTAATGTATAGGCTATGTTAAAGTTGATTTGGATAAAAGAATATGTAAACATAAAAAGCCCTTGAGAAGGAATCTTCTCCTGATGGGCCTATACTGTTGAGGTCAATTTGAGGCAGAACATAAACTGCTCTCAGTTCAGTTCATAAGCACTAAATATATTTAAGCCAAATTAAGCATGGGGGAGGAAAGATTAAAGTAATATTATTCAATGAACATGGCTTGCATTACACATATGCAAATAGATCATATTAACAATCTTTGAGCTGAGCCTGGTTGTTAATTTTTACACTCTAACCCAGTGGTTCTTATGCTGCGTTCAAGTCCTCCTGGGACGTTCGTGCTTACGAGTTGACAAGTCGTAATTACGACGTCAGGTGCGTTCAAGTCAGTTTAGTCGGCACAAGATGGTGGTGTACCTTCTTTTAATAAATTACAAGAAAATACAACAGGGTCTGTTTGTGGTGGCGTTCATGTGCGTTCAACTCGTAAATACGATCTATCCGACATGACTTGAACGCACCATTAATCCTGGTCCTGGGGACCCTCGCTCTGCACATTTTGCTTGTCTCTCTTATTTCACACATGATTCAGATCATCAGCTTGTCCATGAACTGAACTGAGTGTGTCAGATTAGAGAGACTAGGCTGAGTGAGTATGATGACAGCATTGTTGCATATTTCGCTTAAGTATCCCTTTAAACATGACCTAACCAAAATGAAAAATTATGACGGTGTTGCTGACAATGGGCACACCATGTCACCATCGCGATTGCGTGTAAATTTGCAGACGATCCCTAAAGCAGCCTATTCGAATATGCAGCGAATATCAAACCTAAAACTAACTTTACCGCGCTTGGTTTTCTATGGGAGAAAAAGGCTTAGGTGAAACTTTATGGTTTGTGTTAATATTCTGGACTCATCCGCTTATCAATTAGACACCGAATTTGGTCATTTATTATGAAGCAATAAACCACGTTAAGTGTTTTCTTTATGGGAAATGTTTAACGTGCATTATTTTGGTTTCATCTGCTTGCCTGTATATAGTTTGCATCATCAGTAAGGTGTATTCTGAGTTTGGTCTTTTAGCTATCATTGTGTTAGTCCACTGAACCTCCTGAAGCGTTTTCTTTGTAACAGATTTCTGAGGGAAACCGCGTGAAACTTTGCGCATAACGCTTATATTCTGAGTACATCTGGTTGCCTGTATAGTTTGCATCATCATTAATGTGTATACTGAGATCTGAGGTCTTGTTTATGTCACTGTATTAGTTCATTGAGGTGCACTGGGGAATCCTGGAGTGTGACATAAGAGGGAAACCCCAGTATTACAACTCAAGAGTCACACAAGCCATGATATAAAGTTAAGTAAACTAAGCAACCGAAAACAATATCTTAGATGTAATGTTAGTGTATCAGCGTTACGTAAAATAGCATTATAATCTCCTTTGGTAGAGAAAGCTGCTTACACGGGGACCGCTTTTGAGTCTTTTAATCAGCTTTGCCGCATATACATACTGGCCCTGATAATCATAAATTCTACTTACCGCTTGCCCCATTTCTGCAAATCAGTTTTCGTGAAAACCTGTTGCTTTGGTCTTCTTCAACACCCACTTGCGCCACCTGCTGGTGAGCGACTAACAGCAGATCGTGATCATGCATACTCTACTGCGGAAGTGCGGATGTGCAATGCGGAACTTTCTGCCGAATTTAAACCACTGAATTTGTGGACGCGAATTTGTAGAGTGAAATAAAATGAACTGAAAACTGCCTGTCGAATATTATACATCGTATTTTTAAACAGATTGAATAGCAGCGCCAGGCCAGCAGCGTCAAGCCGGAAGTGGGCGGAGCAAAAGTTATCTTACTAAGCATAGCGCCACGTAGTGTTTTGGATCATTTCAAAGTTTGAATCTACCTTGATGTCAAGTCAGCATTTTTTTATAACGATTTAATCAGATGATAGATAGATGAGGTAAGCTGATCAAAAACAAGGTGAGATTTATAAGGCTTTCATAAAACAAAGCTACTAACACAAATGATGTGTTGTCATATTCTTATTCCAGGAGTAATTGAATGATATTCTATTATTTTGGAATGTTCCACAACAGTTGGCTGGCTCCATTGACTGTTGGATCTTCATGTTGATGGTGAGGAAAAGGAAGAGTTATTAATATATATATATATTTATATAGGCTATCTGTGTGTGT
>NW_015544250.1:1349629-1359576 GCF_001515605.1 Sinocyclocheilus anshuiensis | reverse complement strand
AGAGAGAGAGAGAGAGAGAGAGAGAGAGAGACTGTGTGTGTGTAATGATCAAATATGATCAAAGACTATAGAAAGGGACTTTGATATGATGCAGCGCAACAACTCCATAAATGCAGTTATGCCCTAAAATTCAAGATATTGGGGCAAAATGAGTTTGTTTTTGTCTCATATGTATATAAGCGATATCACACGAGCAGCGAGAGCAATCACAAGAGTGCTGTTTGTCACAAATGTGATTTTACACAACAGTTCAGTAAATAAGAAGTTAATATTGTGCTATATTTTACAATATAACACAATTATATATACAATTATATTATTGGGTATTATATATTATATACTATATAATTGTGTATTTATATATACAATATAACACAATATTGCCTGTTTTTACTCTGTTTTGCCAACAAAATCTCAGCATCTCAGAGCAACACAGCGGTGTTTATTTTTTGAATGAATCCGTGTTTTGAACGAATCGGGTGAACCAATGATTCAAAAGCCCATTCATACAATGAGCCATTTACTGAATTCCTGAATGAATCAGCCATTTGAGCGAATCGAATGAATGAATGACTCATAAGGACATTTACCGCCACCTGCTGGCAGTTTTAGTTTCTTATTTAGAGTATTTCATCTTAAAAAAAGGGGGGAAAACACTTTAAAGGGATAGTTCACCCCCCAAAAAAATAATAAAAAATTCTGTCATCATTTACTCAAACCTGAATGACTTACTTTCTTTTGTGGAACATAAAAGAAGGTATTTTGAAGACTGTTGGTAACAAAGCTGTTTTGGTTACCAATGACTTCCATTGCATGAATTAAAAAAACTGAGATGTTTCTCAAATGATCTTCTTTTATGTTGAATAGTTTATGTTAGGCCGTTGTAGCCTAAACGTGTAATAAACTTTATGTCAGTATGCTCTGTACATGGTCCTTGAGATGCCCTTTGATTTCACAGCTGTAAGTTGTTGTTTAAAAAGATAATTGGGACTTAATTCAGGCCATGTCCACACGTACACGGGTATTTAAAAAATAGTTTAAGGAAGGAGTTTTTTCTTCTTCCGTTTAAAAAAAAATCTTTGTCCACATGCAAACGCATGCTGTGAAGCACTGTCAAGCGCATGCCAAACCAACAGGTGGTGATATAATCTCAACCGTAAAACCATGTTGGCCCATCAGAAGCCTGAAAAAGTTTCCAGTAGGTGGAGATAACAGCTCAGGCTCCGACGTCACAAAGCAGGAGATTGAAATCTGCAGCAGGGTATGTTTTTTTATATCTCAAATAGGGGCACTTGAGAAAAAAAAAACCAATCAAAACTTGATAATGCTTGCTAAATCCTGACTAAAGCTTATGACTTTTTAGTATTATGTGTTATTGCATGCACGCACAGTATTATTGAAGGTATTTCCAGCACTTCATTCCATTTGTTTGAACACCTCATTCAGGATCCAAGGATAACAAAAGACCTCCACACTGCAGTTGGATGGCTGCGGAAAAACCTCTGTGTCTTCAGAGGTTTGGTGAAAGAGCTGAGGTTCCTCCAACTGAAAGAGGAAGACCAGAAGAAAGCTCTTCTTCAGCTTTCACAGGCCGAAATGGCTGACGACCAGCAACTGGCCAAAGAACTTTTTGTTTTCCAATTCCAATTTAAGGATAATATGGACATTTTTCTCGATGAGTGCATTGACAAAAGGGGCCTCAAAATAAATAGCATGTTTCTCGAGTTTTGATTTATTTTAGTTTTCTTTTGTCAATTTTGATAATTACTGTTAAATGTGTGCCTGCTTTGCTTTAACATTTGTTTGTTTTATTTTCTCTAGTTTTATTTTTTTTAATCTTTTGCTACTTATGTATGCAGGGTTTCTGCAGACTTGAACAAGTTACATTTAAGACTTTTTAAGACCTTTTTAATACCAACTTATATGAAATTTAAGACCTAAACCTGTAATGGAAATACACATTTTATTACATACATATATGTAATATTTAATGTGTATAAATTAAAAAGAAAACAAAATATCAATGCTGTAATAAATGGTATTTATTACTATGATATACAGTGAACTTTTCATGTCAGCAGACAATATTCCATACAAAATAACCCCACAAAATAACTGCATCACTGAGATTTTTGGTGGAGTAAACAATTTATTCTGAAGCAATATTTTCATCAGTGTTCTATCAGCTTTTACATACTTAAATCTGCATATTTACCTTTACAAAGGCCTATTTTTAAACACTCCAAAGAGAAAGGAAAACTTGAAATCGCATCATATGACCCCTTTAAGACATTTTAAGGCCTTATATTAGGAAAACGTTATTTAAGACATTTTAAGACTTTTTAAGGACCCGCGGATACCCTGTGTATGACAATGTGTATAATTGCCATTATCTCATAGAAAGTGTTACCGTCAATCCTTCTATTTAAATCTTCCACTTCACTGAAATAGTTATCAGAGAACAATCACTGTTAACAGAAATATCATTAACAAAAGGTGCACTGGGCATTGTGCAAAAATAATTCATATTCTACTCTGACCTGTAATGATAATCCGGAACAGAAAGGAAGACCTGCTCAGCCTCCTGCAATGAGAGCTCTGCCTCCTGCAATGAGGCCAGGGCATATATGATGGCCTATGAAAAAACAGTTAATTTAAGTATACTATTATAGCACTACTGAACAGCAAGCCATTATACATTGGTCCATACACGAGTAGCACCAGCATGCAGTTTATACAGTAGATAACTTTACAATGAAGTCCAGCAGTGTCTTTACCTCTGCAGTGTGGTCATCGACAGCCTGAATGTGGATTTCCTCTGAGATTGCACTCTGTACACTGGCTGAAGAGTTCCTTGGAGCAAGTTTCTGGCCTCATCAGTCCAGAAGAGAAACCGCTGACCATGCCTTTCAAACATCAACCAGATTAATCTAAAGTACTGTCAAAAGGACAGGCTAATAACACATATTGTGGTGCAACCAAGCAATGAGCCCAGTTTAATTATGAAAGATGATTTATACTTAACTAATATGCTAAAACAATGAGTATCAAACAAGTTTTCACACTAATACAGTAAGCTACAGGTAAAACTCACATCAACATGCATTTATCATCTTTTTAAGTTTAATTAAAGTGCTGGCTAGATGTACTTATTGTAGTCATTATGTCAACAAGGTTTAGCTTTATTAAATCATGGCAACTTTGCATCGTTTTAAAGTTATAAAATAAAACTTAATTGAAAATCGGTAAAGTTACTCACTCTGATTGCTGTCCATGTCGTCCATCTTTAGTGATCCAATTCGGTAGGTGGCGCTGTTACAAAAGAATAGGGTCCTAGAACTGCGGTCCTGAAACTGCAGGAACATACTATTTATTGCCTGAGACTGCTGTAACGTAATGGTTCTGCGGTTCTGCCGCTGGATGTATCCATAGACATAATAAATACCTAACTTATATGATTTTGTTGCACTGCATTGGATGTCAGTGCAACGATGTACAGACTACAGAGATATTTCACAGATCTAAACGCGTGTGTGACATATTGTTGAAAGAAAGTGAGGTAAGATGGAAGTAGCGAAGCATTTAATAGTTGACAACTATTTAGGATAGAAATGTTATGACCGATGCAAACTATTCTACTTTTTTCTCAAATATGGCCGTTTTGAATTGAAAATATGGTATCATTTCCGTGAGTCATGCAAATTCTAAGGAATGTAGCAACATTAAGTATACAATTAAAAGTGTATGTGCATATTTTAAAATATTATTTGCAAATAGTCGCGATAGAAACGATACAAGGTAAACAAATCATTGTATCGCCCACGTGACTGGATTCCGCTGCTGTTTCTATGGCAACTGTGGAACGACAATTAGACACGTCATGTTATGACGTCACTCACCGCCACAGAACAGACTAATTAGACATACTTGCAGAATCTCTTCACATCGATGATTTTCTGAGCAGAAACAGAGTCTGAGTGAAAGTCTACCAATACAGACCGTACACTCTCCTGTATATGCATACAGTTTATAGACACAATCTGTACTAGTGTTTCACATACAATCTGACAACTCTACATCTGACATTATCAGATACCGTTTGAACTGACAGTATCAGATCCAAAACACCAGACACCATCATGTCTTCAGAACTGGGAGAAGTGCTTGTGGAGGTTTATGTCAACGGCGCCTTCTACTGCACTGACAGTTACTGGGCCTCAGATGAGCAAGATGTGGAGTCGGAGATCACCCGTGCCATCTATGACCATTTCGATTGCTATAAACCGGAAGACATAGATGTGCAGCTAGAGGTTGTCATGAACGACGCAGTCTCCTGTGAGGAGAAAGATGTGCAGCTGGAGGCTGACTTCAAGGATGCTATCTCACAGCCAGTGTTGCTGACCAATCCAGCAGGGCCTTCCACAGAAGTGGCTGGAAGCAGCAGTGAGATCGATCAGGATGGCATGAATGCTTCTCCTGAAACCTCTGAGGAGGTCATCCCAACAGGTAACTGAGAACAGAGCAGTTGAAATCCAAAATTGCAATGAGTTGCAAATAAAAATGTCGGACCAAATGTTCAGTCACATTAGTGATATTTTAGCGACATTTCGCTGGCAAAAAAAAGGGTCCATTGTGAGCACAGCTGACACAGAGCTCACTTTCAACCTAGAGGTGTAAAGATGCACAAAAATGCAAACAGTCTGGCATTACTTCTAAAAAGCACTCTTTGTGTTGCAGTTTGTCTTTGTTGTAAATGGGAAATTTAAGTGACCCATGTAAAAATGAGCGAAATCTGTGGAGGAAATTGTTTTGCTCTCACTTGATTTTGCTGAGCAACAGTCAACATGACCACACTTTATTCTGTGGTTAGATGCGTTTCTAATAACATACTGTTCTTCTTTTCCAGAATTTGCCAAAGTGAGGAAGACAATCAGTGAGTTCTTCCGGACTGGGATTTCAGCACAGCCTAAGACTGATCCGGCTGTTTCCGAGTTGCCATGCGAAGTGGCAGGGATCAGCAATGAGATTGGTCAAGCTGGCATGGATGCTTCTTCTGAAATCTCTGAGGAGGACATCCCAATAAGTAAATATCAACAGAGCAGTTGAATTGCAAAAAATAATAATAATAATTTTTGGACTAAAGGTGCCATCATATCAGTGAAATTTCACTGGCAAAAAAGGTCCATTGTGAGCACAGCTCACACAAATTAGATTCCGCACACAGAGAAGTTGTACATGTGCAGTGGTTAAAACTACGCTGCATTCATTAGGTACGCATGCGTGCTGAACCTGTTACACCCCTATTTCAAACCAAGCAGCTTTCTATTGGTCAGCATGGTGAATTGATAAGCAAAGTCTGCGTAGGGAATTTTTTTTCCCCAAGCAACAGTAAACGTGACCACACTTTAATTATTCATGTTTATTCTGTGGTTAGACGTGTTTCGAATAACATGTTGTTTTTCTTCTTTTACAGAATTTGCCAAAGTGAGGAAGACCATTAGTGAGTTCTTCCGGACTGGGATCTCAGCACAGCCTAAGACTGATCCGGCTGTTTATGAGTCGCTGTGTGAGGAGGCAGGAAGCAGCAGTGAGATCGGTCAGGGTGGCATGGATGCTTCTCTTGAAATCGCTAAGAAGGACATCCCAATAGGTAAATATCAACAGAGCAGTTGAAATACAACATTGCATTGAGTTGCAAATAAAAATGACGGACTAAAGGTGCAGAACATGTACGTGTTGAACCCTTTACACCCCTATTTCGAACCAAGCAGCTTTCTATTGGTCAGCGTGGTGAATTCAAGTGACCAACTTGAATGTGAGCGTAATTTGCATAGGACATTTTTTGGCCGTCATTTGATTTTGCTAAACAGTAAATGCGTCCAAACTTTAATTATTCATGTTTAATCTGTGGTTATAGATGTTTCTAATAAAATACTGTTTTTCTTAATTTTTTTAGAATATGCCAAAGTGAGGAAGACAATTAGTGTGTTCTTCCAAAAGCGTTATGGGATCTCAGCGCAGCCGGATCCGGATGAGTCACTGTGTGTCCCAGCTGCAAGCGCTCCTGAACCAACATCTGAACCTTTGTCCTCAACATCTGAGCCTATGGAACCTCAACTGGATCCGGACAATACTGAGGAATGGTGTATCCCAGATCCGAGCAGTTTTGAATCGGGACCTTCATCCTCAGAAGGTTTGGTGGATGACATCAGCGATGCCATCTCGAAGATGAGGAGCCCAATGCTGATGTCTAAAGATCTGACCGAACCAGCAGGCCCTTCAGCAGAAGTGGGAGGGAGCAGCAGTGGGAACGATCAGAGTGGCACTGATGCTTCTCCTAAAATCCCTGAGGAGGACATCCCAACAGGTGAATGTCAACAGAGCATTTGAGTTGCTTTACATTACAATGGCATGCAAACAGAAATATTTTTCAAACTATTCATGTTTAATCTGTTGTTAGAGATGTTTCTAATAACATACGGTCTTCTTTTTCAGAATATGCCAAAGTGAGGAAGATCAAAAAAATGAGTGCATTCTTCCAAAAGCTTTTTGGGATCTCAGCACAGCCTCAGAAGAATCCTACTCTTCCAGAGCCGCTGTGTGTCCCAGGAGCAATCGTTCCCGAGCAGGAACCTCAAGTGACAGAGCTTTCAGTGTTAGAGAACTATATTCCTCAAAACATTTCCCAGTTGAAAAACCGTTTGGAGGAATGTATACTGTCTGAGACACCTGTCACTGAGGTCTGGCCCAACATCTTCTTGGGAAATGAGTAAGTCTGCAACTCATATAGACGAATATAAACCATGTGATAAAGCAATAATGTAATGCAGGAATCAAACACAATTGTATTTCTACAATGTAAATCCTCTTTACTGAAAGGCTAATTTAGGTTGTTGTGTTCTTGTGCAGAGAGACAGCAAGGGACCGAACCAAACTCAAAGAGATGGGTATTACCCACATCTTAAATGCTGCAGCAGTGAAGAAGAAGCTGAGGGTCCTGATGGGAATGCCAACAGAGAAAGACCTGAAAGGAAAGATAAATACAGGGGCGAAATATTACAGAGGCATGAACATCAAATATTGTGGCTTGGCCACAACACACAGAGATGGTTTCAACATGGGCATGTACTTCTTACCAGCTGCCAAATTCATTCACAAGGCCCTGAGGAACCCAGAAAGTAAGATCTTTTTATCAAGTGTTCTAAAGTGACAAATTGTTTGGGGAATGAGTTTTTTTTTTTGACCGTCTTTCTGTTTTTATATTCACAGATAAGGTGTTAATTCACTGCAGTCATGGTGTCAGCCACTCCCCTACACTTTTGCTGGCATATCTGATGATCCACCATGACATGATGGTGGACGAAGCCATTGATCACGTCATAAAGATGCGACACATCAAGCCCTCCATAAGCTTCCTGACGCAGCTGATGTCCCTTAATACCGAACATGTGGAGCGGCGAAAACAACAGCTACAAGGCAACCAGGCAGCAAAGTGCTGCTAAAAACAGAGCACAGACTATTTAATAATTACTAACTCTTAAACTATTTGCACATGAATTTGAATAAAATATTACAAATGTGACATTTTGTGAAGCATTGTTTTTGGTGTTCCTGTTTGATTTGGTCTTGCATTTATATAAGAAGTTCCCTGGATTTTAGTTTATTCTCAGTATATACAATCAAAATACAACATGACTACCATTACGTAGGTATTTCTGTCCACTGTAAATATATTCTAAAAAAAAAAAAAAAAACGAAGAGGAAAAAGTGAGAATATAATTTATGACTTGTTTTTATGGCTACTTTAATACTTGTCAGGTATGATTTAAATTTGATAAACTGGTAATTTATTTACCATTAACCTTGATTATTAATAAAATAAGACACAATAATGAATAATATTAAAATATAACGTTGATATAAACAAGTACTATAAAACAATATAAAATCATATTAATAAGTATTTCCACTAATATTACTCATACGATCACTCACTTCTTATTATTTGCCATGTACCTCCTAACTCCTACTTCCCTCATTCACTATTCCATACATTAGTCCACTAACATACAGTATCTTGCACAAAAGCTTTGAGTGTGATGAGTTTGATACAAGAGGATGGAGAATTAGCATTCCTATGATATTTTGTTTTGTTTATATTTTTCTGTCTCGTGCAAAAACACTACAATGGTAACCATAATATGCCAAAACAGTGTTGTTACAGATTTTGTTTTGCTTTTGTAAAACCATAATACATGTATACGAACTCCTTCCAACAGTTTACTTTACAATAAGGTTCATTAGTTCGCAGTAATTAACTGTATTAGTTAACATGAACTAAGCATGAGCAATACTTCTACAGCATTTATTGATCTTAGTTAATGTTAATTTCAACATTTACTAATAGATTATTAAAATCAAAAGCTGCATTTGTTAACATTAGTTAATGCACTGTGAACTAACATGAACAATAACTGTATTTTCATTAACATTAACAAAGATTAATACTGTAACAAATGTATTGTCAGTATCTTGCACAAAAGCTTTGAGTGTGATGAGTTTGATACAAGAGGATGGAGAATTAGCATTCCTATGATATTTTGTTTTGTTTATATTTTTCTGTCTCGTGCAAAAACACTACAATGGTAACCATAATATGCCAAAACAGTGTTGTTACAGATTTTGTTTTGCTTTTGTAAAACCATAATACATGTATACGAACTCCTTCCAACAGTTTACTTTACAATAAGGTTCATTAGTTCGCAGTAATTAACTGTATTAGTTAACATGAACTAAGCATGAGCAATACTTCTACAGCATTTATTGATCTTAGTTAATGTTAATTTCAACATTTACTAATAGATTATTAAAATCAAAAGCTGCATTTGTTAACATTAGTTAATGCACTGTGAACTAACATGAACAATAACTATTTTCATTAACATTAACAAAGATTAATACTGTAACAAATTTATTGTTCATTGTTAGTTCATGTTAACTAATGTCAACAAAATACAACCTTATTGTAAAGTGTTACCAATAAGCCCAATGATTGAGAAGATAAATACGCTTCCTCATATTTTTCATACTGTAGAGACCACAGAATATGTTTGATGTCATTGGTACTGTAGTAACTGCAATTTTTTCTTGTGTGTGATATCATATGAATGTAAAAGTGTGTGTGTGTGTGTGTGTGTGTGTAGGGGTGCTGTTTGTTTTATTCTCTTTATATATAGAAATATAAAGTGTGTGTGTGTATTATATAATGTATATTTAATCTGTGTATGTCTGTTTCCTATTTCCTATTTCATACAAAAGGAACAATTACACTTAATGGCAACCATTATCACAAAATGAAGCATAAATCATATTATTTTGTAGTATTCTATACAGTGATAAAGGCAATGATGATTCTGTTTACGGCGATTCTCATTCATTTCTATGGTATCTGCAAACAGTAACTGACTGTGGCACATCTCTGACAGAAATTCAAAGATTGCCAAGGCTGTAAAGTGATTGATTATCAAGGCATACAAAGTTAGCTGCCTTCTTCAGTGGTAGAAGCACTGACCCTGGTAATGGTATCTCCCAATTATAAAATCATCTCTGGTTACTGGCACTGGATTATTTATGTGTCATGTTAATTTACGTCCACGGTTCATTTTTAAATATCAGTTATTGCACATACCGATATATAGCAGCACCCCTAAATCAACACGATAACAATATTTCATTTTTTTAAATATCACGATTATCGTCAATACCTGTAAATAGTGACGCCCCAATATATATGAATTACAGTTATATATTTTTGTTCTCTCTTGGGTTTAAATTTGCAAATGATCAAATGAGCACACATTGACTAGATGATGTTCTAAATTATATATACATATATATATATATATATATATATATATATATATATATATGTATTCTTTTTCTGTTTC
>NW_015544250.1:1344253-1349517 GCF_001515605.1 Sinocyclocheilus anshuiensis | reverse complement strand
CTGGCCCTGGTAATGGTATCTCCCAATTATAAAATCATCTCTGGTTACTGGCACTGGATTATTTATGTGTCATGTTAATTTACGTCCACGGTTCATTTTTAAATATCAGTTATTGCACATACCGATATATAGCAGCACCCCTAAATCAACACGATAACAATATTTCATTTTTTTAAATATCACGATTATCGTCAATACCTGTAAATAGTGACGCCCCAATATATATGAATTACAGTTATATATTTTTGTTCTCTCTTGGGTTTAAATTTGCAAATGATCAAATGAGCACACATTGACTAGATGATTTTCTAAATTATATATACATACATATATATATATATATATATATATATATATAGCTGTATTCTTTTTCTGTTTCTCAAAGAACCAGCGAGACTGAAGGAGCCAATCAGCTGTTGTCACTCTATAAACTTGACCAATACATTTCCTTCAAGGACATCTACCCCGGTTCAAAGGTCACTCATTTTAAAAGGTACAGAAAGGCCTTTTGAATTTGGCTGGTAATCGGTAAACCCCCTAGTAACCACCAGCGGCACACCCTAGCAACCACAAAGCAATACTAAAACATTTAAGTTTAACATTTAAGTAACTCTATAGCAATGCCTTGGCAACCACCATAACATTCTAGCATCATTCAGTTTCTTTAGAATATGTACAAATGTAATTATAATATATACATTACCAGTCAAAAGTTTGGAATAATTATTATTTTTTTTATATAAAAAAAAAATGTATTAGTCAATTTTGAAAACAGTTTTTCCTTTTTTTGCACAAGATTAAAAAGAAACGTTCTACAAGAACACTTTAAATTGATCAAAAGTGTCAGTAAAGACATTTAACTACAAAATATTTATATTTAAAACTCGAAATAGAACTTTCTATTCATCAATAAATCCTAAAAAAAAGTTTCCATAAAAATATTAAGCACCCAAACTGTTGATAATAATAATACTAAATGTTTGTAGAGCAGCATATTAGAATGATTTCTGAAGCATCATGTGACACTGAAAACTGGAGTAATGATGCTGACAATTCAGCTTCGCATCACAGGAATAAATTACATTTTACAAATAGAACACAGTTATTTTAAATTGTAATAATATTTCACAATGTTGCTGGTTTTACTGAGCTTTTGATCAAATAAATGCACCTGGGAGTACAAAAAAACTTTCATAAACATAACAAAAATATATATCTTAATCATTCCATACTGTAACCAGTGGTTTCATTTCACAATTCTGTTCTAAATCAAAGTGGCATAATAGTGTGTGCGTCTGTCTTTGCATGCGGCATCTCGCTCACAGTACCTCAGTCTGTCTGACTATTGTTCTGTCTCCAGGCTGAAAGCTGACAGTGGCGCCCAGCTTTCTGACATGATGTTCTTTGATGATGAGGATAGGAACATCGTGGAGGTTTGCAGGCTGGGTAAGTTTCTGCTTACTCTCCTCAGCAAACCTTTATAGCTGCTTCAGAGATCTGGAACTGTACGGTGAAAGTTGCAGACTGTTTGTTCGGTTGAATCAGCAGCTGATTCCTGCTCTTTTAGGTGTTCACTGTGTGGTGGTTCATAATGCCATCACCTGGGATCTAGTCAAGAAAGCACTTGAGCAGTTCAGCAACTAGCAGTGAAGGCGTCTAGTCCTGTGGAGATGCAGCTGCTGTGAATGAAGAAGAATCCATCATGTATAGAGGACTAGGAGTGTCATGTTTAGTGGTTATTTCTGTGTAATCAACCGTTTTTAACTTGATTGACAAAAGCAATTGGCAAATACTTAAAGGGATAGTTCACCCAAAAATGAAAATTTGATGTTTATCTGCTTAAACATCAAATTTTCATTTTTGGGTGAACTATCCCTTTAAAATTCTGTTTTAACATTTAAATAGTTTATTTAGCTCCATTTTAAAACATTATTTTTTTTTGGTAAGTTGAGATGCAGTTTATTTATATTTTTATTTTTCAGTGTATAAATTAATCATTAATTTATTTAAGTGAAACACCTAGTCTTCCATAGAAATGCACTTTTGCTTATTTTGATCTAATAAAGACTTTTAAGTTAACGGAACTGTACATGCAGCATGCACAAACTGTAATACAAAAAGGTCAATGTTTTAATGATTACTGTATGTGAAATTTACAGATTTTCTGTACAGAGAATACAACGGAAAAATATTTTTATATTTATAAAACACGTGTCCTCCATTTTTTGTTTGTCTCTTTTTTTTTTAAATGTAATTTGTCATTGTCTCTCTAGTTGAATTTATTTCTCCACACAAAAATACTATTTTTTATATAAAAGTAAACGTTTGTATTAATAGCTTTAAATATATACCATTTTAAAATAGTTTTATCATGTTGTAATTGTTTAATTGTCTTATTTTTTTTAGAGTACTTAAATATTTGTCCATTTACCATTCAAAGTTCGAGGTCATTAAGATTTTTTTTTTTAAACAAAAAAATTAATACTTTTATTCAGCAAGAATGCATTAAATTGATCAAAAGTGACAATAAAGACATTTATAGGGTTCTGAAAGATTTCAAGTTAAAATAATCAATGTTTCCATAAAAACATTAAGCAGCCGAACTGTTGATAATAATATGAAATGTTTCTTGAGTGCCAAATCGGTATATTATAATAATTTCTGAAGGATCATACGGCATTGAAGACAGGGGTAATGATGCTGAATGTTCAGCTTTGTCATCACAGGAAAAAAATGCATTTTAAAATATATTCAAACAGAAAAAGTTATTTGAAATTGTAATAATATTTCACAATATTAATACTGTAGTTTACTGCATATCAAATAAATGCAGCCTCAGTGAGCATAAGCAACTTATTTAAAAAAACTCTATAGCGTTATCATTAACTAAAACCATAATTTCTTTAATTTTTTTCCCTTTCATTTCACTTGTTTTTCGTGTTTGATACGTCTCATTTAGTTTAGGTAAACTAAAAACTAGCCTACATATTAAAAAGGTAGCCTAATAAACAAAAACACAACAAAATTACTCAAACTGTAACTAAAATTAAAATGAAAACAGAAAATATTACGAACAACTAACAGTATATCACTGATACTAAAAGAGTTTTACTTCAAACTATGAAGTAATGAAGAGGAATAAGCCCATTGTAATTCGCTACTTTTAAAGGTGCAGTAATAGTTGATTATGACGACATTTATGTTTCAAATGTCCATATAAAGTATTTTATAAAACTTTTGTAAATCTATAATATATATTCATATTTTTCAAATATAATTTCGTAAATTGCATAAACAATTATGAACAAAATAGTGTATTTATGTATTTAAGAAGCTACTTTTAAAGGTGCAGTAATAGTTGATTATGACGACATTTATGGTTCAAATGTCCATATAAAGTATTTTATAAAACTTTTTTTAAATCTATAATATATATTCATATTTTTCATACACCATACAAGTTTTAGGTAGGCGTGGCTGACTCTTAACGTTTATAAAGAGTATCTCTTTGGATTTGAGACTTTAGTCTTTGCAACTTTACAGATCTTCTTTATGCACCAAGAGCTTGTATCACTTCAAAGAGAAAGGAAAAATTGAAATCGTATCATATGACCCCTTTAAATCTTTCAATGAATTAAAAAAAAAAAAAACTTGTGCTTTAGATTGTATACAAAATCATTAAAAAATTAAATCTGTTATACATTCACTATGGACGTCTATTGAGCAAGACATTTCTGAGATTTAAAGCAGATTAATTTAATTTAAAAATTAGTTTAATTTGAGAAATATTTTTTTATCTATATTTTATTTAATGTTTTAGTAATTTAGTTTTTGTAATTTTTATTAATTGTTTTTGTCTATATCTTTATTTTAATTTCAGTTTTTAGTTATTTTACACATCAAGTTAAACTAAATGAAAATGATAAATGTTGCATTGGCAACTAGCTGAAATAAAATAAGTTTAAGGTTTTTGTTATTTAATTTTATTTCAGTTATTTATTTCAAGTTTTTTTTTATGGCTTTAGTTAACCATAATAACCCTGCTTATTGCTACTTGCACATATTCAAGCTCTTGCACATATTCAAGCTCATATTCAATTAATCAGATTTGTGCCAATTATGAATATGCACAAACGTGAATGATATTTCAGAGGCAAACATTTTCAGTTAATGATTTGCATTTCAGTCTCTTCATCACACAAATCTATACGATTTCAGAAGACATAAGATGTAGCACTTGGCTGAAAACAGAACTACTTTTATGATGCTTATATGGTGCATTTAGTCCTCTTGAGAGACTGAGAGATCAATGCAAACTTTCACTTTATGGAAAAGAGCAGTGTGAACATTTCAATTGCTTGGTTTATTACTAAAGAAATGCACATACGTCTGTGAATCCACATTTACCAAAGTTCACTGTACACCATTTATTGAACATCAGATGATAGTCACTTTGACAAGAGATCATACAACACATTAGAAATTCTACGGATCTTCCAGCTGTGGTTTTAAAGTAGGACTGAATTCAACATTTACATAAACAGATTTACATAAGCTCTCTGGTCCAAAAGGCTTGTCAGATCTCCAATGATATTTACATCTGTACATGAGAACGCAAAGAGCGTACAGGACAAAAAAAACTATATGAAACAGAATCACATTCAGTTCAGAAGTTCACTGTCTCAAAGTTTCGATTGCATAGGTCATAAAAACTAAAAGGGTTAAATAAGTGAAGCATTTCAGGAGGTCTAAACCAAGCTAAGCATCCTGACTAGTAAAGAAAGGAAAACCAATCAAAAAACGGAGAGAAATAAACCATGCGCAAATCATCTTTATGCACTGACGTGTGTGTGGTTGCAGTGACCTAGTAAAACAACAGCCTTTTATCGAACCATTTTAAAACTGTTGAGTTTCCTCACTGTCAAAATCTGCACGAGAGAGCGTCGCCTTATTAAAATGGAGATTTAAAATGCTGTCATTGGGGAAAGAAAAAAGATTTTAGGTGTAATTCAGTGTTGTTGTAGTTAACTAAAACTTAAAAATTGGATACCGTTTTTGGTAATTGAAATAAAATAAAATAGAATTATAAAGAAAAACTTAAACTTAAAAAAAAACTGAAATAGATATGTTTAAGTTTAGGTACTAAAATGACAAAAACTAAATCTGAAATTGAAATAAATGAAAGCCATTTAAAAATACATATATATATATATATATATATATATATATATACATATACATATACATATACATATACATATATA
>NW_015544250.1:1342889-1344236 GCF_001515605.1 Sinocyclocheilus anshuiensis | reverse complement strand
TATTTATTAATTTAAATTATATATAATTAAATTAAATTAACATTAAATTATATAAACATTACTAAAATTATACACTGGTGAAATCATGTGATAAATAATCAGATACTGTTGATTAAATCAAGCAAGATGTCTTTTTCACATCGTGAGACCATAAAAACCGGTGATCTGATCACCAAAAAAATGTATGTGAATGCTGTGTATAAAAGTCGGAGACCACATTGAAAATCTGAGATTGAAACCTGGAAATATGTAAAAGATTTAGATAAAGATGACGTTTGTATTTTACTACGTAAGCACTGTGTGTGTGGCTGGACGTTAAATGAATGCGAGTAACTTACATAAGACTCTCTGTTCCTCTAAAACACTGACATACTGGTTTTTGGCAGGTCCATATAAAATTCTCTTTGTCCAGATTGTGCTCATTGGCTCCTTTCAGCACGTATTGCTTTTGAAAGCTCACGATGTGACATCACATCCTCCCTCTTTGCTTCCATTTCCTCTTTAGTGCATTGCTTCCAATTCTTCTGTGTTTTCCTCCTCGGCCCGCCGTGTCTCGTTCAAATCGGTTCTCATTTCTGTCTCACTCTCGTCTTCTGTCTTGTTCATTTCCTCTTCCTGGTGTTCTTCTTTTAACCGCTCACCATGGTGTTTTTCATTATCCTCTTTTTCTTTTGCTCGTTCCCTGAAAATATCAAGCAACCCGTCAAACTTGGGTCCCCACTCCTCAAATCGGTGTTTCTGTCCCTCTGTATCTTTTTCGGCCTCGCTTTCGAGCGAGCTGAGAGACGTGGCCTGTGAGCCGCCCCCCTCCAATTCGTATGTCTGCAGCGAGTCATATGGCGGCTGCATGGGGTCAAAGGTCACCAGGGCTAGACGGTGTTGTAGGAAATCACCCATTCGGTTTGTCAATGAATCTGCGTTAGCCTTTTCAGAGTTCGCATGGCCAACTTTCCCATTCCCCAAGCCCCACCCTCTTTCATACAGCCCCGCCCCTCCTGGGAGGGGCATCACTATGTGTGGCACATAGTTCTGCCCACCCACCCCATACAAGCCCATTAGTCCAGCAGATTCTGGGTAAAGAAGTGTCGTCCCGGTCAAAGGTATGCCTCCGCCGCCCCTTACCAAAGTACCTTCCATCGTTCTAAACGGCATCTCCGTCGTACCCAGGCTAGATGTGCTCTGACTGGTGCTGATGAGTGGAACGTCCCCATTCTTGTCCAAAGCCGAAGCGGGGATGGAGTCATCTGTGGTGATGGTGGAAATGGAGGCTCGTGTGGTCAAGCAGTGAGGGGACGACTCAGGTTTATGGCTCACAGAAGTGCTGGAGGCCTCTGAGCAGGAACCGCT
>NW_015544250.1:1336937-1342630 GCF_001515605.1 Sinocyclocheilus anshuiensis | reverse complement strand
TCACGAACAGAACCTGATCCGAATGCACAGACTGAGAGAAAACAGTGAGGAACATGGTCAGGCTGTTTAATAGCCCAATATTTATATATACACTAGCGTTCAAAAGTTTGGGGTTGTGAAGTTTTTTTTTTTTTTTTGAATGAAGTCTCTTATGCTCACCAAGGCAGGCTGCATTTATTTGATCAAAATACAGTAAAAACTGTAATATGTGAAATATTATTACCATTTCAAAAAACTGTTTGCTATTTGAATATAATTTAAAATGTAATTTATTCCTGTGATGCAAAGCTGAATTTTCAGCATCATTACTCCAGTCTTCAACATTTCTGATTATTATCAGTGTTGAAAACAGTTGTGCTACCTAATATTTTTGTGGAAACCGTGACATTTCTTGGACATGGTAACATTTTTTTCAGGATTCTTTGATGAATAGAAAGTAAAAATATATATAATGATTTATTTGAAATAGAAATCTTTTGCAACATTATAAATGCTGTCACCGTAACTTTTGAAACAAAAAAAAAAAAAAAAAAAAACATCATACTGACCCCAAACTTTTGAACAGTAGTGTACATCACTGGAATCTCTGGGAACTCAAATTTAAAGACAACATAAAGATTTTTAACATAACATGAAGATTTAAACATTCTATGATAAGAGAGCGCAGGTTGTCCCATTAATTTCCTCCATAGGCACTTCAAAAAATTATTAAATAGGCCTACAGTTTAAAGCAAAGGAAATATTTTAAATATTTGTTTAGTAATTTATTATAACTGTGAAACAATATACTTTATGGCTATTGCAAAATATTCTGATAAATACAAATATAAATATTTTGAGATTATAGGAAACTGACTCACTATTGGCCACTAATGAGCTCATTTGCTACCATTTTCGTTTACATATATAGCAACATCAACTTTTGTGATTGGTGGATCTTTTTTGAAAACTAAGTTGAAATCACACCAATTTGTGGCTTTAAAGGAAGCACATCTCATCGCTTTAGATAAGTTTATAAATTATATATATAAAAAAATATTTGTTTTGACAATAAATGGGATTTTTACTCCCAGAATCCTGCTGTTGCACTCTATAGGATTGTACTGTGATAAATATTAGTAGTTTACCTGATCCTGGCTGAGCGTGTGGCTCTCAGAGATGACCTCACTTCCTGTCTCGCTCTCTTTTGGAATGCTGTCGGTGGATCCGTCCGCTCTTTTCTGTTCTGATCCATCCCTGCTCTTGCCGATAAATACAGAACCGGATTCTAAAGGGCCGCCGGCCTGGCCTTGGCTGCCAGGAAGAACGTATGCCAGTTTGGCGAGGTCCAGCCTGGAGTTGAACGGGCCGAGTCTGTTTCTCGAAGCTGGAAGGGTCTGGATGCTGTAGCAGTATCGTCCGTAGAGGGGTGCAGAGACGGGGCGGCGTGGGTCCAAACCCAAACTCTGACTCCAACTGAAGGTTCTGATGCTGTTCAAGTTATCCTGAGAATAACTGTTATAATAAAATAGAAATTAGGAAATTGATGAATTTGTTTAATGGTTAAGTATAGAAGCCTATTGCAGCCACATAAGAAAAAAAAAATCATGCTTTGCTTAACTATGATTATTAAGTCGAAAATATTACATAAAAATTCAAAATTATGAGATAAAATATCACATTTTAAACTCATAATTATGACTTAGTATGTCATAATTTTGATATTTTGCTCAAATTATTACACAGTATGTCAAAATCTCGACTTAGTATCTCATAACTTCTCATATATATATATATATATATTATCTCATAGTTACAACTTTTTCCTCAATTATTACTTAAGCATGCCATAATTTCAACTTTTACCTCATAATTATGACTTAATATCTCAATTTCGACTTTTTATAATTATAATTGTATAAATTATAATTTATAATTTTTATAATTACGATTTGGTGTCTCATATTTGTAACTTAATTATAACTTTTTGTCAAAATTTCAACTTTTTAATCTCAAATTATGATTTAGCATCTTACAATTTTGACTTTATCTCATAATTATCTGTTGACTTTTTATGTCATAAATATGACTTTTTATGCCATAATTATGATTTACGATGCATTATTTTTTTTCTTTTGTGTCAGAAATGAGCTTCCATAGTTACGCCCTTGAGATAGTGATGCAAATATTGCATAAAGCTTCTTTTTAACTGCGCAGATCCAAGCATTTCATTGAGCTTTTAAAGGAAAACAACATTGCTTGCAACTTTTGAAACAATAGCAGATAAACCAGATACTTCGAAGTTATCAGAAAAGTTGTTTAATTAAAAGATTTGTTGTAGTCCCAGTGGAAACTCCCGATGCAACGATTCAAAAACTGTCAGTTGCGTCTTTAAAAATAGTTGCGTGTGAAGTATTTTACCAACCTGCCCAGGAGTATTACAATGACATCAAAAAGGAATATGATGGATAGAGGGCTAGAACACAGAGTGGGTTTGAACGGCATAAATATTAACTAGATGAACTTTGCACTGAAACATCTGTCAGATTTGCGTTGTGAAGGCTCATTAAACCGCACACACTCCTGAGTACAGAGCCCTCATTAATCAGATATACATTTAACATCATTTAACATGACTGAATGCATTTAGAGCAACCAGAGATTCAAGAGGAAAATACACCAGTTTGTGTTTGTGGTGAATGTCAGCTTATATTCAAGCTGAATGATTCACATGGGCTATTAATATAATATGGTATTTTCTAAGCCAAATGTCAAGAAATGACATGTGATTTGAAAGATCAGATAAAATCAGAGATTCAAATGATGAAATGAGATGTCTATTTATATGAACATCAAAGTCATTGTAAACACACACACACACACACACTCACATATTCTTGCTGTCCTGAAGCCGCTGTGCTCTGTGCATGGTCTGGGGGGCGCTCTTCAGGGTCGCGATATCGAAAGCGGCCGTATCCGCTTCGCCCCCTCCCTCATCATCATACGTGATGATGTTCTCCCTGATCTCATCATCCTCCACTGGAGACTGTGTGTCCCGTTTCTGCCTTCGCAACAATAGTGAGAGCGCTGCCACTACTATCAGGCAGAAGAGAGTGAGAGAAAATGACAGGAAGTTATTGCCACATTTCATGAATAAGGTACAAAATAGACAAATTCTTGTTTTCCGCTAAATAATCAATGAAAAGAGGTGTTTGACCTTCAGAAATTATCTTGACATTTGATGTGTTTAAAATTACTTCTCTTGCTAGGCTGGTTTTATATTAAGTGAAGTGAAGTGACGTGTAGCCAAGAATGGAGAAACATTGCTATATAGTAAAACAATGTACCACAATGGAAAATGATCCAAAAACTATTTTCTTATTAACGCTTCTTAATATTTAAATAATATTTATTTAATCAAATTGAAAACTAAAATGAAATTAATCATTATTAAGGTTTTTTCAATATTGTTCCTAAAAGCATAAACCTTCAATCTTCTAAAGAAAAACTGCAACTAGTGTAACATATGTCTGTTAAAAATATTTTTTGGAAAGTTTTAAAAAGGTGATAAACATCTCAATATGGCAACACTTTAACACATTACTGCAATGGAAAATGGTCCAAAACCTCGTTTCTTAAAAATGATTTCAAATGATTCAGAATTCGGAACTGAAACTACAATATAGTGAATTATTATTAAGGTTTCTTCAATGGTCTTCATAAAAGCTTTTTTTTTTTAATGTTAATTTTTCATTTTTGTCTGGAAAGACAACAAAATACAAATGATAATTGTGTTGTTTTTTGCAGAAATGCAATTATATCATGGTAAACACTTCCAAGAAAATGTAATAATATAACTAAGGCCAATATCTATAAAATTCCCAGTGCCCATGAAAGGGTGACTTCAAAAAGTTTAAAGGGGGATTTAAAGGTTATGTGGCTTTAAAACAGTATATATTTGTTTACTTAAAGACTGCCCTTTTATTTCCGGCAATCCATTATGTTGCATGTGAAACAGTGAGGGAAATTATATGCTGCCATATGGCTACACTATAACACACCAAAGTGTTTTTGTAGAAAATGCCTATTCCACCTCTCACTTACTGCACTAGCTGCCTTATTTAGTAAAGTTTGAGTGTTCAATGTCATTTGGGGAACCTTGAGGGTGGGAAAAGGTTGTTCCGCAATCTCAAAATGCCATACGATGCCCTCAGCACTCATCAAATGCTGTTTATTATGAGTGACTTGAAATGCAGAAATGAAACCCAAACACGTTCATTAGCAAAGCCAACTGACAAACGGAGGAGAAACAACGAGGCAGGTTGGTGGAAAGTTCGAACGACCCACAAAAACACATACGTATATGGAAGAAAAGCTGCAATTTCAAGACAAGCCAGGAGGCAATGGTGGATGAAGACAGGGAGTGATGGACAGATGTAGCAACAACACATCATTATACCAGATGGGTACAGAGGCGGAGCAAAGGGTGAGTAGCAATCACAAAACCTGACGAAATGGACTGAAAATCAGAACTGACCAAGAAGAGTCGACACACAGGCCAGGATGGCCAGCATAGCGGCCGAGCTGACACCCAGCAGCGGGGAGTTTGACGGTAAAGGCAAACACGCCGCCTGCCTCTCCCAGTCCGGCACAGAAGCTTTATCCTTCTCGTCCGTTTGTTGTTTTCGTTCTTCTGCCCACATGCCTCCGTTTTGGCACGGACATACCGTAACGGTAATCGTTCCTGTGCTGCCGAGGTCTGACGCACTGTCACGAAGCATTATGGGTATTTTTAGAGTAAGTAAAGAGGAAGAGCGAGGAAAAGTCTTCAGGGACGACAAGAGCACCAGACTTGCCGTGTGGTCTGGAAGCAAAAGAAATGAATAACAAACAGCCATTAGACATTTGACACATTATGAACGAAAATATTTTTTTAATGAAATAAATATGTTCTATATATATATATATATAGAGAGAGAGAGAGAGAGAGAGAGAGAGAGAGAAACTTTTGTGCTATAAAAAAAGATACATTTTACTATATTTGAAGAGTTTGGTTCCAAAACGCTATAAATCCATTTTGATTAATTTGAGTAAAAATGTGTTTTCTTTACCAAGAAAGTGGCAAGATGAAAACCACTATTTTCTGTTTCAAACTTTCACATAGCATCTTTAGGTTATAATAACATTAAAAATTAAAATCCAGATTTTGATTTTCAAAGATTTATTATAAAATTGTTTTATTTTTTTTTCTCAAAATGCAATAAATCCATGACACATTTTTTTTTTTTTTTTTCAAATTGCAATAAATCCATTGAATCAATATAAAAGTTATTTTTATCGCGTTCATAATCGAATGCGACTCATCTGCGATTATGAACGCGATATAGCAGTGATCTACGGCTCTATGTATTAAATGCTGCTCCATTTGAAAGCACGTGATGGAGATTTACTATTAATCACAGAACCGGTTTTGCTGACGAGATGCGCATGGCAATCGCATGCGATTTATCGTGCAGCCCTAATTTTTTTGTTTGTTTGTTGATCACAAAGTACAAAATAGATGAGGAAAACTAGGATGCCGGGTGTATTCACAGCGCCGCCATTACTGTCTAGAGTGTGTGGAATGGTGCGCTGTGATTGGTTGTTACTGTTTACAGTGTGTGGAATGGTGCGCTGTGATTGGTTGAGCGGATATATCGCATTCTGCAGAGAAG
>NW_015544250.1:1332651-1336580 GCF_001515605.1 Sinocyclocheilus anshuiensis | reverse complement strand
TCAGATCATTTAATCTAATAAATATAAAATATAATAAATATAATATTTTATATAAATTTAAAATTGTATATATAACCCAAAAATATGTTTTATTTATTATACAACAATAATATATATAGAAATGTTACATTAAAAATGAAAGTTATAATTATTTATTAAAATTATAATTTTGTATAATATATAATACAGATGTTTTCCTCACTCAGGACTTTCTAGGACAGTTTCTCTTTTTGTGTTCCACGGCAAAAATAACAGCTTACGGGTTTAGCCAGACATGAATGATGAATACATTTTAATTTCGGGGTGAGCCATTCCTTGAAGCAAATTAGAAATCAGCAGATTGAAGAGGCGAACAGAACAAATGAGCGAAATGAAAGAACGGATTGCTGGAGCACAGAGAAGGGAGTTTGCCGTGTTCACTGGAGTAGAATGTGACAAAAACGATAAATGGATGAGTGTAATGAAGGAGGATATATGTCTGGACAGAGACCGGGAGGGAGATGAGGAAGACTGATGGGCAAGAAAAGACGGATGGATGACAGGAGAAGCGAGCACACCTCCCCGCTCTCTGATGGAGAAGTTGAGAGCGCTGCTGGACTCTGCAGGAATACTGAAGTGGATGGGAGAGTTGTGGCTGCTTTGGTCTTTATCCATCGCTCGAATCACCTGCACCACCTGATACGCAAATGGAGAAAGACTGATAAAGTGACTTGCACAAATAGTCTGAAAAAAAAAAGTCTGTTTTTGCCACTGAACAGCTAAAGGATTAGCAGTCTAACACAACACGCCATGTTTGGGTTGACTCTCTGTGCACTGCGTCAATAACTATATCAGTCGCTTATAGAAATGCGCTTTTCTGAAATGCAGTTGGTAAACAAATCTCTTTTACAGCATAGCATGCAGGTTCACTTTTCCCTCATAAATGCAGAAAGTATTATATTTGATCGGTCAGCTGATCACTATTGTAAAATAAACCCTGACAGGGTGATCAGAAATAGGTGAAGGGATTTATTTTGCAAAAATGTCCAGCTGACTGCACAGAATTCTACTTATTATATGACTACTTGCCACATAAATATTCAAAAGACATGCAATCATGATGTGACAGTAAATGATTTTAATATGCAACAGCTATTGTAGGAAATAGGTGATTAATTATGCAATAATACTTTATTGCAGAATGCTGCTATTGATCAATCAAAATTAAGCATCTCAGATTTGTTTATTCCAGAAGAATTATTTATTCCACCAGTGTCTTTTATTAAATTGCATTTGCCAATATGACAAGAGATGACATGCATTAGTAATTTTACTGTGGTTAAGGGGTGTTGTTAAACATACAAGCTAAAGATATACACCAATGTGCAAAAATAGTATTATTATTAATAATATTCACAAATACTCAAGAGGTATACTTCTGTTTATTTTTTAAAAATGTCTTGTTTTTATTATCATTTTTTAAATCTTTTTATTTTATATTATATAATATAACATTTTATATTATATATATTTTATATTGAATTTGATATATTTTATTTTAATTTTTAATTTTATTTTAATATTTTAATGCTGCTATTGACCAGTCAGAATCAAGCATCACAGATAGTCATTTGTATTACTTGAAAGAAGAACCATTTATTGCAATTTATTGAACACTGATGTATTTTTGATCATATTGCTTTTGCCACCATTTTCTAAAGCCAATATGACAAGAGACAACATGCATTATTAATATCTATCTATCTATCTATCTATGTTCAGTTATCTTTTTTATTTTATATTTAAATTTATATATTTTTATATATTTTATTTTAATTTTCTGTCTGGTTGTCTTTCACTGTCTTCCACTGTGGATGCTTCTTGGCCACAATAATCTTTTAAAGCGGACCACGCTGCATCATTTACAGACTCATTCCATTGCAGCCTTCAAAGGGTCAAAGATCACTGACCTGTCCAGCAGCACTGGAGTCACACACGGCCGTGTTGTATTGTCGGTCCAGCTCGGGGGCATTGTCATTGAGGTCCAGCGTCTCTATGGCAACCGCTACCCTGGTGACTTGGTTGGGGCTGTCTAAGAAACAGAAAATAACAGCATGATGGGATATATATATATACTATATATACTGTATATATAAAGCAAAGTAAGTTAGAAACAAAAGCTTTTAAAGGGGTCATATGATGTTGCTAAAAAGAACATTATGTTGTGTATTTGGTGTACCATTATAAATGAGGCATTTGTTGCATCCAGTGGGGACATAATTATGGATGATAATGACTTATACTGTCTTTTTACGTGTTGCGTTGCATCGCGCCGCGCCGCATAAATATAAAACCATGTCTGCATTTGTGATCTGAGAAATGACGAACAACAAGCGCTACTCTACACTGCTCAAAACTCACATTTGAATCATCAGTGGCAAATTCTTTAAATATAAAAAACGTACTTACAGTCTGTGAGTCAGAACAGCCGGCATTGTAGTCTACTCTCCCAGGATCAGGAAACAGTCCTCCATAAAATGCGCTGCACACATCTGAATATTTGGGTTGAAGTGTTCTGGAACAGTGTTGTAAATACAACTTAACCACTGATTTCTAGTCGTGTCCTCTTTTGGAAGGCCAAACAAAGTAGTTTCGCTTTCACAACGAAACACAGCGTCTTCACAACATGGCGGTGGCGGTGGCAGCAACAATAAAGTTACGCCTTCTTTCTTTGTGTGAACATTTGGGCGGCGTTATGCAAATCTTCCCACATCGTGACGTAGACATGTGGGGGCGTGTTAGAACGAGGCGTTTTAGGAGGGCGTGGACGAGACTTAACTTTTATAAAGAATATCTCTTTGGGTTTGAGACTTTAGTCTTTGCAACTTTAGGCATCTTATCTATTCACGAACAGCTTGTAACACTCCAAAGAGAAAGGAAAACTTCAAATCGCATCATATGACCCCTTTAAGCTGCAAGTAGGTCAGCTAAATCTTACTGACCATGAAACAGAAGTTAACTCCAATCTAGCCATACGCTCTTTGCTCTTTTGGGACATAATGTTGCATCACGACCAGAAGTGGCCCGAACGTCATCTGATGTTCTGAATATGACATTACATAAAGCCATAACAGAGGCACACTTATCGCACTCAGAGCGTGTGTTTAATATGAAGGAAATTACCAAATATGAGCTGAACAAATCCACTAAAGATGGTGTTTTATGAGGGCCAACAGGAAGCACAAACGGGCGACCTTGAGCTCGGGTGGACCAGACTCAAAAGCAATTAGAGTTTTCATTCTATTATCCCTTTCTCTTCCATTTCTGTTCGTGTGTGTTTCTGCACTTAGCTTTCATGTCCACGGCCGCCACAGAAGTAATAGCCTTCCTGTGGGCCGATTACCTGCTGCTACCTGTGTGAAATTGTCAGACGCTCAGAGTTGATGTGATGTCCCTTTAAGAGCGGCGGAGCAGAGGAATTCTGGTACCTCTCTGTGTGGCGATGACGGTAATGTTATGCCATTGCTCCTGTTCCCGATCCAATTCCACGGCCGTGGTGATGAGGCCATTGTCAGAGGCGATACGGAACAGTGCCTCGGGGTCTGACTCGGGATCAACTGAGTACCTGAGAAGAAATGGACAGGAATAAAAGGAGGAGGGCAGACAGATTAGAAGACATAAAGGAGCCAGTCCATCAATAACCCAGTTAAGCAAGTGAAACGGAGCAGGTTTAATAAAAACAGCCCACATGCTTCCTGTGGCAGACAGAAACATGATGCAATATGAGTTTTTTTTTAACTATTAATGTAAAAACTGTATGTGCTGTGTGGGTAAAACTCACAAAAACCTGTCAAGACCATGTCCTGGTGATATTTCACCCCAAAATCAAAAGAATCTGTGTGTGTGTGTGTGTGTGTGTGTGTGTGTGTGTGTGTGTATGTGTCGGTCTA
>NW_015544250.1:1322669-1332359 GCF_001515605.1 Sinocyclocheilus anshuiensis | reverse complement strand
AGTGAGCAAGAGAGAAGTAAACCTAAAACCTAAAACAATTTGAATACTCAGTAAAAGAATCTGTGTGTGTGTGTGTGTGTGTGTGTGTGTGTGTGTGTGTGTATGTGTCGGTCTAAACTGCTGTTCAAAAGTTTGCGATCAGTAAGATTTTTTATGTTTTTTTAAAGAGGTTTATTATGCTTATCAAGGCTGCATTTATTTGATTAAAAATATAGAAAAACAGGAATATTGTGAAATATTATTACAATTTAAAATAAGAGTTTTCTATTGTAATATATTTTAAAATGTAATTTATTCCTGTGATGTTAAAACTGAATTTTCAGCATCGTTACTCCAGTCTTCAGTGTCACATGACCCTTCAGAAATCATTCTAATATGCTGATTTATTATCAATGTTGGAAACAGTTGTGCTGCTTAATATTTTTTTGGTACCTGTGATACTTTTTTTTTCAGGATTCTTTAAGGAATAAAAAGTTAAAAAGAACAGCATTTATTCAAAATGGAAATCCTTTTTTTTTTTATTATTTAATATTTTTATTCAGCAAGGTTGTGTTAATTGATAAAAAAAAAGTGATAGATAGTGTTAGATTAAAATAGAAAACAGTTATTTTAAATTGTAATAATATTTCACAATATTAATGTTTTTGATCAAACAAATGCAGTCTTGATGAGCTTAAAAAACATAAAAAATCTTACCGACTCCAAGCTTAAATACAATTATATATTATTTTCACACTTATTGTTGCACTTTTATTTTTGCATAATTTAACAAAGTTACAGCTTAACTGGAAATAACGCACACTAAAATATTCTGTTTTAAAATATATTTTCTTTGTCACATGTTTAATATATTATCTCAAGCTCTTTACGAATGCCTTGGTCATAATTTATAAAATGAACAAATGTTGACATGATTCTTTGTTTAGATCTGGTTTTAAAATAATAATTAATTTTCTAATAATTCATTTTCATATTTTTGAAGTTTAAAATTAAAAGTGGGTAACATGGGTAAATAAAAGTTACATAAATAAATACAATTAATTTGAAAAACAGCACAAATAAATTGTAAGGGCATGGTAAATAGTTTCCAAACTTGAAGTTTATGTTTTAATGTGGCCTTCAAAAGTCCCTGGCACACAGAAGTAACCGCAGTTGAAGAAACACTCTAAATTTTAATTAAAAAGACTGTAAAATCACTGTATTACAGAAATGAGATCTGAGCATCAGCATTGAGCATTATGGAAAAAAATAAATAAATACATTATGGCAAAAAGACTTAGGGGGAAATATGCATAATTATCATGAAAATGTCACAATGCAAAATAATGTGACTGTCCTAAAAATATATAAAAAAAATTGTATTCATTTTCTGTACGCAAAATACTTTTGCATTGATTTTGGAGTGACCAATGTGTTCTTGTGAGATTCACCCATTTACATGTATGTATGACTAGATAAAAGCAAGTCATACTGAGTAAACAAAGTAAAAAGGTGACAAAATTGTGTTTACTTGATGTTGTTACTGAGGCCTGTATCCGGGTCCACAGCGGCCACTCTTCCCACCATACATGCTGGAGGACAGTTTTCCGACACATCCAGCCAGTACCGCGAGCGGGAGAACTTCGGCGGCTCGTCTGCGTTCAGAACTGTGATAAGCACCATTGCCCGGTCCTTAAACGGACCTCGTCTGAGGAATCGCGAGTCCACGTTTGGGTTTTGCACCTCCACTGCGAGAGAGTAGGTGCTTCGCCTCTCATAGTCCACTACCTGGTGTTCAAGATAAAAAAACACTTCCTCATAAAACACTCATTTATTGAAACTCATATACACCATCATTCTTTTTACTGTGGTTTGGCACCAGGAAGGCGCTCTAAAATATCTTTTAATTTCAGTGAGATTTTGAAGCTCCCACGTTCACTCCTTTTTCATCTCTGCACCTCTATTAGAAAAAGAAAAACCCATATAGAGAGTAAAAAAAAGCGATGTGTCTGGGTTTCAGTGCTTCATAACTTAAACGACTGCAGGGCTTGCTCTGCTGGTATTAAGACGGAAGGAAGTCATGGATGTGGTTATATTAACATCCATAACCGCTTCAGAACTGTATTAGAGGTTGTGGATGCACTTTTGACACTGGACAAAATGAGATTGGAGAACCGTAGGTGTCCACAATCAAAGTGTCAGAAGATGCAAGCGATGTAAAATAACAGGACAACATTATGAGCCGGTCAAGAAAGTAAATGGGGTCTATTTTGATGTCATGTTGACTTTAAAGGAGGCGTTAAGGAAAACGGGAGTGACATGAGCACATGATGTGACCAATTATATTTACATAACTTACAGAGAATTTAAAGGTGCAGAAGCGAACGCTTCTGGCTACTGAAGCTCAATTTCATGTGTTGCTACATTCCAAAATGTGTGCCTGCAATGCATTGGCCAAGAATTCACATCTGCATTTGCAGATTTGGGTAGTTTTTGGCCAAAGGGTCAAAGGGAAAGTGGAAAATAGTGCTGTAACATTAAATAACAGTAAAAACATCACAGACAGACAGACAGACAGACAGACAGATAGATAGATAGATAGATAGATAGATAGATGTGCAAAAATATGGAGTATCACCATATTTAAACCATTTTTCTTTGAATTTCCAGACAAAATAACTGTATTATTTTACTGTGGAAAAAAAATTCTGATGTTGTGATATAAGATTTGGGTCACACCACCCTTTCAAGTATAACTAAAAGAATAAGTGGACTTGAGGAAAAAAAATAAAATGCTTCAAAAGTGTATAATACTGTACTGAAAGGCCAGCAGAACAGTGAGTAGTAGTGTGTGTGCAGTGGAGCAATGGGCATGAGCAGAGCTGAGAGCTGCTAACACACATGAAAAGCTCTGTCACTTGAACTACAGCCATGTGTTAATCAACATCTCCACGCGCTTCCTCTCTCTTGTTACTCAGCCGCATTAGTCTCTCCGCGCTCTTCCTCTGTCTAACTTGCTTTTCTCATTCACTCTAACCCCCCCACCACCCTCCCCGTGTCTCTGACTCATCTTGTTTCTCGCAACCTTCTCTTTCCCGTTTTCTTTTCTATCTGCGTCTCTCCTTGTTCTGTTTGTTCTGGCTGTCTTTAGCTAGCACACACACACCTGCCATTGAAGTATCGAGCTCAGCGAATGTGTAAAGATCTCTCACACACACACACACACACACACACACACACACACACACACACACACCTACATGTCTGTCTTTATAAGCACTTATCAGGGCAGAAAATAGCTTGCGATTTATTTTCCAGTTTGCTTATTTTGATTCAGCTAAAAGGTGGAATCTCTTCTCTATTCAATTAGTTATGTGTGACTTACCATCACACAACATTTTATATGAAATGCACATTTTCAGTCCCTGCAAAGTTTCTATTTAAATAAACAGCTGCCTGTGTGTGCTGTGATGAGGTCTCTCCGGGGGCCGCAGGTTCAATTCTCTTTCTGCCGGTGCTAATATGCATGTTCTCTGGCAGACGTTTGCGCTGCAGATTATCCTAATTTACATTTGAACTCAGAGTCAATTTAACTCATTTGTGATTCATTCTGCTGTAACTTCTTTCTTTATTATTGCTTTGCTTTTTACTTTGCCCTCTCGCAACTTAAAATAAATGCAATGTAAATACAACCAAAGCATTTCACTTTCTAAAGGTAAATGAGAGTCATAATTGCCAGTGCAAAAGTCATTACCACAATGAGGCGTTGTTGGTGGTTGCCAGGGTTGTTATGTGGTTACTAGGGTTGTTGTTTTCAGTGCACTGGTTTTGTGGTTTCCATGGTGTTTCTATGTGGTTACTACAGTGTTCTGAGTGTTTGCTAGGGCATTATTAAGTGGTTGCTAGGGTCCTTTTAAGCGTTTTTCATTTATGGCTATGCTGTTGCTAGAGTGTTCTGAGTGTTTGCTAGGGCATTATTAGGTGGTTATTAGGGTGTTCTAAGGGTGTGTTCACACTTGTCATGTTTGGTTTGATTAAAACGAACCCTGGTGCGAATGCTCTGTTAGTGCGGTTCGTTTAAGTAAGGGTGTATCCACACCTGTCTTGTTTGGTTCGATTGAATCGAACTCAAGTTCGTTTCCCCGCTTGGTGTGGATCTTTTGGGCAGGTGTGAATACAGCAATTGCACTCTGGTGCGGACCAAACAACTGAAGAGGTCCGGTTCCAAACAAACTCTGGTACGCATGAGAATTTCTGTC
This sequence comes from Sinocyclocheilus anshuiensis, assembly GCF_001515605.1. Lineage (NCBI taxonomy): Eukaryota > Metazoa > Chordata > Actinopteri > Cypriniformes > Cyprinidae > Sinocyclocheilus > Sinocyclocheilus anshuiensis. The sequence goes on along the minus strand of NW_015544250.1, from coordinate 1,328,121 downwards.
CAATGAATGGATGACCTTTAGCACACGTGCTCTCCTGCTTTATATAGGGTTTTTTTAAAAGATGGGTTCCAAACGAACTCTGGTGCGGTTCGAATGAAATATGAATGCAACACGGACCAAATACTTCTAAACGAACCAAAAACAGGAACGCTATGCGATATGCGACGCTATGCGACATGATTTCACGACGCGGAACGAGTGGTGTATTCAAAACAAAATGAGCAGAGGGCAAACGTGGAGTAACGAGGAGGTAAAGTACCTTTTATGAGCTCTTTGTGAGTTCGCAGGTGGTGAAAATAAAATCATAAGTATACGCAGCAATGAGCGCGCTTAGTCCAGCAGACGGCATTAGGTGTGTTCAGACTTAAAGCGGCACTGAGCAGACCAATCTGTGAATGGGTACTTTGATGTCATACACCGATCGGTCTGCGCAGTTGTTTAAGCGACATACACCGGTATTGCGGGATTTTAAAAAATATATATCATAACAAAAAGAAACACCGGTATTCGGTATGAACCGGTATACTGCCCAGCACTAACACAAATGTAAACAAACGTGTATGTTTGTAGAGTAATTTACAACAGCTTCGAACTTGGCTCAACCAATCAGAATCAAGGACCGGAACTATCCCTTTTATAAATATATATATACACATACACATACATAGCCCATCCTTGGCTTTTGTAACACTGTATATTTGCTACATTCATCCTCTGAGACTGACAATTTGCACTGTCATTTTGCAAGTAATGAAATTGAATTCATTCGTTTTGACAGTCAATGTAATCCATATGTAGTGCAGCTACATTGGTTGCCATAGTAATGTAAGCGTCAGTATGAAATAGATAATAATGATGTCCTTTATACAGTATTTTGAGTGATGACTGATGAGCAATGGGCTGCTGCTGCTTATAAGTAGTAAACAAAGACAAAACTACAATAGCATATTTACAGATGAAACTGACCTGCACTTGAAACCCTGAACAGTAGTTGTGCTTCTCTGCTCCACCTGTTCGCTTCCACAGTCCACTGCTTCCGTTTTTATGACTAGATTCTACGAACCAGTCTGTGTTTTCCGCATCGCGGAAATTATAGGGCCGTATGTCTCAGAGTAGTCAGTGCAATTTGGGAAACAAATCAATTAAATCTGTATGTGGATGTGTGTAAATATTCAAATTTAATCCCCTTTATAATCGTTAACATTTTCTTAAGTAACTGTAATTTAATTACACATTTTTTCTTAGTAACTGTAACTGATTACAGTTACATTTATTTTGTAATTAAATTACGTAACGCCGTTACATGTAACTAGTTACTCCCCAACACTGACTGTGATATAAGCACCACTAACAAAATCTATTTGATACAGCAGATAGAAAGACGGACGGACAGACAGACAGACAGACAGATAGATATATAGCAGATATATAGACAGAGACTGACAGAGAAAGAAAGAACGAACGTTAGAATGACAGAACAGAGACGGACAGACATAGATAGATAGATAGATAGATAGATAGATAGATAGATAAATAGAAATAGAATGTTTGATGAACATCACTACAGTATCGCTGCACAAATTATTAATTCCGCAAATTCCAAACATGCTTTTGGAAGAGGATAGCAGAGAGACCGGGTAAGAAAGATCCAAAAAGAGAGTGTGATAGAAATATAAAGCAGGACACTGATGATTCCTTGCTATTTTTAAGAGCCAAATTTGCTCCAGAACAAAAAAAAAAGAATCATGCAAACAACAAAGGCTGAGACAGTTCACCAGAGGCAGTTTGTGCCAACTAATAACTCCTAACATTAATTAAAGCTGAGTGCAGCCAAGAGAAGATCACAGAAACACACTGTGGGATTACAATATGGCTTCTTTGCACAGTGTATTAACACTGTGTATTATTCAGAGGAGGAGAAAGGGATGAGGAGAGATTAGGGGAGAGACAGAAAGAACAAAAGAGGAAACGGCAGCAGGAGACCCAGGAAACGAAAGGGAAACGAGGCAGAGAGAATGAAAGACAGAGAAGCAGAGAGTGTGTATTCGTGTAGGAGGGAGGGAAGGAGAAGGTGGAAGATGTGTGTCTCCGAGCTGTATTTTTCAGCTGTGATTTTGCTGCGTACTGACGCAGAAAGCTCTGAACTTTAAATGAAATATTAATCACGTGGATTTTGAAGATAGGATCTGTAGGGACGCACTCTACAGACAGGCCGAAGCCCTCTGAAAGAGACGCAACACAGATCATCATTATCTCTGGCATGGTGATAATAGTCGCCAGAATCATCAGCACTATAATCTACTTCATAATTATGATACGCACTACGATATTGTAGTCGTTCCTTGGAGGGCCTACAAGAGTCAATCTTTGTAGCGTCGACCATTAAATGATCATTGTCGTGTTTGGAATAAATATTAATCATTAGCTATGGGTCCCTGCAGCAGTTTTTAAACACTTTTAAATACTGTTTGAGTGTACTTCGTAGGGGACTTGACTAGTCCCATGGAAGAATTGCAATAATATTTCACAGTATTACTGATTTTACTGTATTTTTGATCAAATACATTTGAATTTTTACTATCCACTATTTGATCATCCAAAAGTTTTGGGTCTGTAAGATTTTTTAATGTTTTTGAAAGAAGTCTCTTATAATCATCAAGGCTGAATTTATTTGATAAAAATACAGTAATATTGTCAAATATTATTACAATTCAAAATAACTGGTTTCTATTTCAATATCTTGTAAAATGTAATTTATTCCGGTGATGTAAAGCTGAATTTTCAGCATCATTACTCCAGTCTTCAGTGTCACAAGATCCTTCAGAAATCATTCTAATATGCTGATTGTTGGTGGTGGAAATGACACTGTTGTTTATTTCACTCCTTTATTAGATTTTTGTACTTGCGAACATATTTTATAATGGACTTGATCATTTAAAATTTAAAATCTTGGTCTGGGACAAGGGTGAAATGATAAAAACTACACATAAAAGGCATTTGAAAAGCAGCAAAAATAAATGATGAAGGCAGAGTCCAAAGTTTCCAGGAATGTGACCTTAATGTCAAAAATTTGAAACCAGTTAGTTGAAACCAGTTAGTTTTAATAAAAATCAACCCCTGGGACATTAAAGTGCTTGTAGTTGAAGAAACACCCACATACGACAAGGTCAAAGATAAAAGGGCAAAGTAGGATTTGCTACTTGCTAGTTAGTAATGGTATTAGATGTTCAGTTTCTCAGAAGAGACATGTCAAAGAACATTTTAAACACGCATCTGTTAAAAGTGTATTATAAAATAAAGGTTCTTTATTGGCATTGATGATTCCATGAAGAATATTTAACATCCATAGAACTTTTCCATTGCGCAAAAGGTTCTTTATAGTGAAAAAAAGGCTTCTTTAGATTATTAAAAAAGTTCTTCACACTAAGAAACCATTCTTTTAATAGTTCACCCGAAAATGAAGATTTGCTGTAAATGTACTCACCCTCATGCCATCCAAGATGCAGATGAATTTGTTTCTTCACCGGAACAGATTTGGAGAAATTTAGCATTACATCACTTGCTCACCAATGGATCCTCTGTAGTGAATGGGTGCCGTCAGAATGAGAGTCCAAACAGCTGATAAAAACATCACAATAATCCACAAGTAACCCACACCACTCCAGTACATCAAAGAGAAAAGCTGCATGTTTGTAAGAAACAATCCATCAAGACGCTTTTAACTTCAAAACGTTGCTTCTGGCTAAAATATCCAGAGTCCTATATCCATAATATTGCTTTCTCCGGTGAAAGTCATGTCTTCTGAATAGGGAGAGAAATATACACAGATCAAGCACCGTTTACAAGCGAAAACTGTCCAAATTCTAAACAAAATGTCTTAGATTTGAATGAATTAATTTTGATGTGAGAGAACAACAGAGGATGGGCTTTTCCACTGGAGGAAGCGTGATTATGAATTATGGATTTCGTCCAGAAGTGACAGTTTTTAAAGTTAAATTAATGTTTTTAAAAGAAGTCTCTTTTGCTCACCAAGACTGCATTTATGTGATCCAAAATACAGTAAAAACAGTAATATTGTGAAATATTATTCAAATTTAAAATATATGTTGTCTAATTGAATGTATTTTAAAATCAAATATATTTAAAATATATGAAATATATTAAAAAAATTTGTGTCACATGATGCTTCAGAAATCATTCTGATATGCTGATTTGATGCTCAAGAAACATTTTATTATTATCATTATTAAACAGTTGCGGCCTAATATTTCTGTGGAAATCGTGATGCACTAATTATGTTTTTTTTTTTCAGGTTTCTTTGATGAATACAATGTTCAAAAGAACAGCATTTGTTTGAGACAGAAATATTTTGTAGCACTATAAAAGTTTTTACTGTAACTTTTGATCGATTTTGCATCCTTGCTAAATACAAATATACATTTCTTCTTCTATTGACCCCACGCTTTTGAAAGGTAGTGTATGTTAGTTGAATGTGTAGTCTGGCAGGGACACCATTTTACTAAACACTGCATTAAAAAGCATTAGCACCTTCATTATTTTTCATACATTTTTAGAACTGTCAAATATATCCTGTTAACCTAATGTGTTACCTTAAGAGATTAATTAAATATATGTTAGAGCATAATTTTTTAACATAGTTAACACATTCTAATGTTTTTTTTTTCCTGAATATTTTATTTATAGGCCTTTTTGCATTTATTATATTGGACAGGGAGGGAAAGAGAGAAATCAGAAGAACAGGATCAGAAAATAAACACACAGGCCGTATTTAAACCAGCATTCATGTGGCTCTTAAAGGTGCCATAGAATGCATTTATACAATATTTTAAATTGTTCTGATATCTACATAGAAAGTATGTGGCTTAGGTAAGGGCAAAAAATCTCCAGAAATGGCTTTACATGTCCATTTACAACCCTAGGATTTGTCCCTAGAATGAAATGCTCTGTTTTTACCTTTTTTGGAAGGGTCATGAATAATAATGTTGAGCTCTGCTCTGATTGGCTGTTTCACAGTGCGGCTCATTTCAGTAGCTCATACAGCAGGAAGGAAACACATGGAACATATATATTTCAATACTGTCTCTCGCAGTTATATCGTTGGGTAATTATACTGTATATAAAATGCGGGCATCAGGGAGCCGCTATTAATATGCGGGGAATTGAAACTGCATTCAAATGCACGATCGTTTTTTACTTATATCGTTGGGTAATTATACTGTATATAAAATGCGGGCATCAGGGAGCCGCTATTAATATGCGGGGAATTGAAACTGCATTCGAATGCACGATCGTTTTTTACTTTCACTTTCGAGATTTGAGATCGCACGTGTTCTGTGTAAACTACAGCAGCAGTACTTACCACACATTTTACAAGATCAGATGCTTGTCAGTGGTGCTCAGGATCTGTAAATCATTCGCCATCATCCTCAGT
>NW_015544250.1:1299539-1322589 GCF_001515605.1 Sinocyclocheilus anshuiensis | reverse complement strand
GCGTGTTATTTGTTTTCCGTGCCTTTCTGAATACAGACACCAACCCATCCCTGCACATCACATCCCCTGCACAGCCTGGAACATAACATTTATTTCCATGATCTGCCATTTTCGCTATTATCCTCACTTGTTTCTTCACAATACCTGCAGAACTTCTGATGATTCGGCTTTGCAGGTTCGGCTGGCATAGAACATGGGCGGGTATATGCAAATGTTGGGGGCGTAACTATTAGTGATCCCGACTGTTACATCACAGTCGGTGTTATGTTCTGATTCGCCTATTTTTCAGTGGTCTTTTGCATGCACGAGATTTACACAAGAAGGAGGAAACAATGGTGTTTGAGGCTCACGGTATGTCATTTCCTTGTACAGAACTGTTATTATTCAACTATGCCAAGGTAAATACAGTTTTCCATTCTATGGCACCTTTAAATGTGTGAAAACGAGTACATCGGCTGAATTCAGAATATCATAAATTTATGCCATACTGTATGTGCCAGAAATAGTATGCTACATGCTCTCTATCCATTGTGCCATTATATATCACTGTGTGAAATTCTAACTGATTAATTCTCTTTTGTGCATTGTCTAAAAACAGGAATTAGAGAGTGGGCATCTCTAAAACTAGAGCTGTCAAGCAATCACACATTTAATTTAATTATTTAAATGAAATGAAAATTAAGCCAATTTATTGCAATAATACATCTACATTTCTCAGAAAAAAATCACAAATGAAGGCAATTTAAGATATCGTGGCAGAAAATATGAATAGACAAAAAGTTATTTTTGACATCAATATCTACTGTTTTATTTTCATATCACTGAACTGATCTAGTACTTTGGTCCTGTAGTAGGAAAATCTCTTATTTTACAGGTGCATTAACGTTATTTTGATTATGTCACCTCCTTTTTAACAAAGCAGTTCCAACATAACCAATTATTTTAGCCTGGGAAAAAACAATTAACTATGCTAGTTCTTTTTTGTGCATCAAATACATACGGTACAGCACGAACACGCTATTCCAATTCCCGAACAAATTAGGCTGGGCATACATTGTGCGATCTCAGCAACGTTTTTGTTAAATACCAACTTTCACTGTACGAGTAAATCGCATGCGATGTCAAGCCAAACCAAGACAATCAAGTCCGTCCTTGGCCCTGTCCCAAATCGCACCCTAAACCCTTGCAGTCTTCCTCTGAGTCCACACTTTCGTGACGTAAATGCCGCTTTGACTGTCGGGTAGAAGTCTGCCGTGGAGCTCGCCCCAGTGCAGGCTCTGCAGAAGTGCGCATTGAGGGCGCATAGCGGCCGCAAAGGGGGTGCTCGCGAGCACCCTTCTGAAAGCTTCGTGTTTCTATTGGGTTTCTCTTCACTCATCACTCTGGGGGAGGGAAGAGAATGGGGGAGGGATTGTAAAAGATCTTATTACAAGATAATGTTAAAATAATTATATTATATAATTTTTTCAGTGATTCTTTCTGCAGGTTATAATTATGCACGTAGGTGGCGACAAGTGATGGTCTTTATGATTGAGTCAATGAATCATTCACTAAACTGATTTGTTCAAAATACTGATTCATTCAGGAATGAAAGTGGCCCTGTCCCAAATCGCACCCTAAACCCTTGCAGTCTTCCTCTGAGTCCACACTTTCGTGACGTAAATGCCGCTTTGACTGTCGGGTAGAAGTCTGCCGTGGAGCTCGCCCCAGTGCAGGCTCTGCAGAAGTGCGCATTGAGGGCGCATAGCGGCCGCAAAGGGGGTGCTCGCGAGCACCCTTCTGAAAGCTAAAATGACGAATGGGACACCCTATGGTCTCGTGGACTTAACAGACACACGCACGCGGCGGCCATTGTAAGTCCACAAGACAGTAAGTGCACATGAAGTGTGCCATTTGGGACAGGGCCCTTATCACACGCCATGTAGCCATGGTTTCATTTCTGTTTTCATGCAGACGCAGTGAGGGAAAAATGACTGAGTTTAGGGCAGTCGGTTCGTAGTTCTGCTTCAACTGTGCAATACCCTCGCGAGGGGCGACCAAAATTTCTGACATGTCAGAAATTCAACCGACCATCCGATTGCCACTCGGGAGAGGCTAATCACCTCTCGTTACCCCCTGTACACTGCATGTCAAAAGATGCATGACAAAGCTGAAATTCGGCTCGACTCAAAAAAAGAGTCAGAAAATCAGCTCAAAATCGGATTAAAGTTGCACAGTGTATACCCAGCCTTAATCATATGACCCGGTTCCCAAATGAATGACTCTTTTGAGTCTTTAAACTCCATGAGGCGACCAGTGTAATCAGCACAGCCAGTGTAGTCCGATTCACGAACAAATGTCTCATGAGCCGATTCTTTTTTGTGAATCAAATACATACTGTACATTTAGGCTACAGCGCGATCATGGTATTCCGATTCCCGAACGAATTTATCACCTGACTCGGATCTTTGTAGTGAATCAAATACAGCGGAAGCGCGACCATAGTAGTCCGATTCCCAAACAAATTAATCTTATGAGTTGGTTCTTTTTAGTGAAGCGAAAACACAGAGGATGACCAATGTGACCAATCTTATATGAACCCCCAAACAAATGAATCTTAGGAGCCGATTCTTTTAATGAACAGTTAAAAAATACTGTTTACCGGTTTGAATCATTCTGAATCACAGAACTGCAAGTATCATTTTGTGAGTAATGCCTATTGTAGTTTTTTTTTTGTTTTTTTTGTAATAAATAATATTCATTCATATACACCTACACACGTACTACACACACAAAAAAAGTGTAAGCAAGAAAGTGGTCCAAGCGACTTGCTCTCTGACTTACTTTGCTGTAGTTCAGTAAGAGAATCAAAATAGAGGTAAAATAGAAGCGTGTCCCATTATAAGTGCTAAAGAAGAACTGAACAAGAATAAAAAAATAAAATAAACTTGGAGTGACCCATACTGCTTCTTTTAATTAAAATGAAGAAAAAAAGGGGAGAAAAAAATCGATTTAATGCTCTGGCTCTGCATTATCCAATTTTTAATTAGCCATTTGAAACTGCTTTTAGGCTAATTTTTAAGCACGACCAAGTGGGTCATGCCCTGTTTTAATATTTTAATATTTGATATCGGTTCAGCAGGACTGGGCATTAATGAAGTTTTTACTTTATGATTTCCACTTGATACCTGCTACACTAAAACTTTATTACATATATTACAAACTTTATATTAGGGTTTTTTATATATAAAAACTTTATAAAGGTAAAAATCCTGGGTGACCAGGGGTCAGTGTATTAAACTGCCCAATATAAGAGTAATTTAATGATTTTAAAATTTGCAGAAATCAACAACCACAACAAATGTTAGACCAGTCTTATTTTTTTCTTTTCTTTTCTTTTCTTTTCTTTTTTTTGTCACCCCATTAATCAAAACAGCCATTAAGTGCTGGTTAGTCTATGAAAGATGCTTTTTACTTCCCATATTGTAAACATGATAACATAAATGCATTACAATTTCATCTTCAGATGCAAATCTCTTATATTCTTCATATTCAAGACAACAAATTCACTATAACCCATCAAAAAGTCAAGCATGTTGCATAGTTTGCATAGCGGATTCAGGATTTCAATCAGCTGGTGAGATATGAGGCGAATTCATTACTTCAGTTGGTTTTAAACTGTTTGTTTTCACAGTCAAGCTGCTGTTTGCTTTATTCACAAACCTATGGGGCTAATATGGAGTTTGAAGTATGAATCAGCGATCACAGTGAAAAATATGATTTAACATCTCAAAATGTTTTGTGAATTAATCAGATTAATCTACCAATTAATTATACTTTTGCATAGAATTTTGTATGTTGCCTCCTCGAGCTCCAAAACATCTGTGTTCTTTGGTTTACCAGCATGCTTTGCACATTCTTGCCCATTCTTTCCCACATTGTCTTGATGATGCTTGATGAGTTTTTGTTTTAATTAACTATAACAAAAGTGCACTGGACTGGACTAAACTAGACCAGACCAGACCAGATTAGATTACTAGAATCAAACAAAGTTCAGTAGACTCGAATTAATAGAGAATAGAACAGAGTAGACTAGTCCAGATTAGACTAGACTAAAATAGAATACAGTTAAGTAGACTTGACTATACTAGAATAAACTAAAACAGAATAAATTATTTTGTCTTACAGCTTTTTCAGGGCAATTCTAAAAAAGCACAATTTCTATACTGTTCTTTGTAAGAGAAACAAACAGGTGTTTTGAGCACATGTGATATAGAGATTGATTCAGGGAGTCGATGAACACAAGTGAATCTATAATTAAAGCACAACAAATATCATAAACTGTAATATTTAGCTAACCTTATTACACATTTCTAGGGAAATAAACTATTTCGAACAGTTCAGACTGGCGATTGAATTTATGCAGCTAAGTAATTGCGTCCGTCATGACTGTCCAGTGTACGAATGATAAGATCGCATCCCAATCAGACAGAATATAATACAGCAGACGCAAGTCGGTCCCTCATGTGTCATCTTCTGACATCACGCCCACAGTCTCCGAACCGCCACTCACGTCTTTGAGCTGTCAATCAATTACTTCAATAAGACGGCATCCGCTGCATGAATAGTACGCGTGTAATAAGCTCGCTGCGGCTAACAAGTGGACAGAAGTGCAGTCAGGAAAATAGAACAGAGTGATTTAAAGTAGAAGAGAAATAAAGCATGAATCCATTTCAAAAGGTTACATGTCACTCACAAACCTGAACGCCCACATCTCTTCTCTTCCTGATGGGTAGTCTGACCGTGGACGTGGAAACAACACTTGTGATGTTAGGAAACAGTGCACTGCGTGTCATTAGACCAACTAATGGACAGTGTGTATGCTGACGGGGATATAAAGAGCCCACACTGTGGCTCTTTGATCTTCACAACAAAATAGCCAATGAATTCAGAATTTATTTGCCCTGAAAGAGAGCTCATGAAAAATAAATGAGACTAGACTAGACTAAGACTGGAACAGAACAGAGAACACTAGACAGAGAACACTAGACTAGAATAGAACATAACAGAGTAGTCTGAAACAATGTTATTTTAGTATTATTTGTGTACTAGTATTTATTAATATTTTGAATTGGCTTTTATATTTTTTAGTTTTAATTTTAAACTTTCAGTAAAATTCGTTACATGCTTTTGCTTTTGTATTTTATTAGTTTCTTTTTAAATATTTCTATTTAGCTTTCATTTATTTTTAGTAATTTTAGTACTTTAACTTATCTTATTTTGGCTATTTTTCCATCTAATATTTGTATTTTACTTTATTTAGGCTACTTGTCAATTAACAAAAATAACTTTTGATAGAGTTTAGTTTTAGTTAACTAAAGATTTAGTTAACTAGATTAGATGACTAGACTAAAACAAACTTCTGTACACTAGCTAGACTAGAGAATAAACAGCGTAGTGTACTAAAACAGATTAGAACAGACTAGACTTGACTAGACTAGGCAGGACTACAATAGAAGAAAGTTAAGTAGACTAGACTGTACTAGAATAGACAGAGTACACTAGTCTGGACTAGACTAGACCAGAGAAGATCACGAGAATAGAACAAGTTCAGTACACTAGAAAAACTAGAATAAAACAGTGCAGTGTAGTAGAATAGAGTAGAACAGAGTGGACTAGACTAGACCAGATTAGACAAGACTACATTTGTACCAGACAAAAACAGATTGGAACAGAACAGAGAATACTAGACTAGACTAGAGTATGATAGATCAGACTAGGACAGGAAATAACTGGTAGACTAGACTTGACTAGACCAGACCAGATTAGACAACTATAATAGAACAGAGTTTATAAGACTAGACTAGAATAGAACAGAACAGTAGAGTGGAGTAGACTAGAGTAGACATGATCCGTCATAGAATAGAATAGAATAGAATAGTGGAATAGACTAGAGTAGACATAACAAGTTCAGTACACTAGAAAAACTAGAATAAAACAGTGCAGTGTAGTAGAATAGAGTAGAACAGAGTGGACTAGACTAGACCAGATTAGACAAGACTACATTTGTACCAGACAAAAACAGATTGGAACAGAACAGAGAATACTAGACTAGACTAGAGTATGATAGATCAGACTAGGACAGGAAATAACTGGTAGACTAGACTTGACTAGACCAGACCAGATTAGACAACTATAATAGAACAGAGTTTATAAGACTAGACTAGAATAGAACAGAACAGTAGAGTGGAGTAGACTAGAGTAGACATGATCCGTCATAGAATAGAATAGAATAGAATAGAATAGAATAGAATAGAATAGAATAGTGGAGTGGAGTGGAGTAGATATGATCCTAATAGAATAGAATAGAATAGAATAGAATAGAATAGAGAAGTGGAGTGGAGTGGAGTAGATATGATCCTTCATAGAATAGTAAAGTGGCGTAGAATAGAGTAGATAGACTAGACTAGAACATAACAGGGTAAACTGGACTAGACTAGACTAGACCAAACAACAAGAATAAAACAAAGCTTAATAGACTAGGCTAGACTAGACAAGAAAAGATTAAAATAAAATTAAGTAGCATAATAAAGTACAGCAGATTACAAGAATAGATTACAACAAAACTGAATACCTTAAACAGAACTGTAAAGTGGAGTAGACTAGAGCAGACAGACTAGATTAGACTGAATTTTTGGTGTGTTCTGGAGCAGGGCTGGATTTGTGACTCACTTTGAGTGAAGTGAGGCGGGTTGTCATTGACGTCACTGAGGTGCACGGTGAGAGTGGTTGTCCCTGTCAGACCCCCTTGATGGCCGCCCATGTCTCTTGCCTGGAGCACCACCTGGTACTGCGCCTGAGCTTCTCTGTCCATATCGGGGACCGCTGTGCGCAAGATACCTGCCGAGAGAGACAGAGACAGGAACAGATCACTCACAGCAAACCTCACTTTGCTTTGGCGATACTGAGCAATTTTCAAGCCAGTAAGGTAATTAGGTAAAACTGAAGTGAATTAAAAGGAATCACATTGAACATCCTACACCATCACACTGCTGTCCTGCCATGAGTTTCACTCACAAAAACTGGAGCAGAATACAGATCTGACTGCTTCTGATGGGTCCGACAAATATTACAGTAGATGGAACAGTCACTTGTTCTTACATGCCAGTGAAAATTGTACATTTATTGTACAACCATATTTATGCCTTGTACACTTAAATCTTTGGTTTTCTATGATGTATTCAACACTGTTTTTGCTGATCCTGCTGATTTGTGACCAAGATACTTTTATCTAGCTGGGAAACATAGATGAATTTGCAAAAAACGACATACTAATCTTCAAAACATGAGTCAGAATGTGCTGAAAAACACAAGCCAATCAAAACTATTTTGCCTATGCCATCATTTTACAGCCAAAGTGTGTTTATGAATCTGTGGGGATAAGGATCAAAAGTTTGTTTGGTAAGATTTAAAAATGTTTTTATACATTTTTAATGTTTTTGTCTCACCACTTGAGTCAAGTAAAAAAAGTAATTTAATTTAATAATTAATAATATATTTTTTTTGTTTACTCGCCAGACTGATAATTAGATTACAGGCTGTAATTAGAATTAAAACTTGATACCATGTACCAATGCATATTAGTCATTTTAACTGAACTTAGGACTGGTGGTGGTGCTTTTTTGGTCATTCAATGTTTCTGTAAAAAAAACTGGGGAAAAAACAAACAAAAATACTGATAAGATAATAATGATACGAATTCTACTAATAAGAACAATATAAAACACACTAATGATTAATGAGCTGCTGGATTCATGAATATTAATCAGGTTGTGTGCGTTTGCTTGAACTGATTTGCTGAAATCAAAACAGGGACGAAAATAGGTGAGCGCCAACCAATGAGATGAGTCCTCTTGAATGAGATTGCCGTTTGCGCATTAGTTCCGCCCACTACCGGAGAAAGCGGCAGTTCTTATAAGTTGAAGAATTCTTAAGGAACGCTGTTATTTTGACAGGAAAATACAACAAAGAATATAGTTTACATGTAGCGCATCAATTCTCTCTCTCTCTGCGTGTGTGTGAGACAAAGCGACGGCGAGCTGTGTGCCTTCACACTAGAGTTTACGGTACGTCAAATACAGGTGCGCTGCACATCCATTCAGATGAACTGAAAAATAGCACAGATCGCTTGACGGAGAGTGAAACTCTGAAGCGCTCACGCAGAGAGTGTATATATATATATATATCTGTGCTAAACTTATACTTAGCCTCCAAATCACACACTGGCAAATAAAATCTGAGAATTTATTAGCCATTGGCTATTATTAGACATCATTTAGTCGCCCAGAGTGAAGATTTCCGATCTTTTTTTTCCCCTCCTCTCAAGAAATATCTGCATCCACACGAAACCATGAAACCGACACAAAACGATGTAGTATACATGCCAGATCAGCATGTGGCGCTGTAAGAGATACACTAAAAACGGAGAAGAAGACTTGGACTATGCGCATAAATCTTGTGCGTGGTATAAAAACGAACATGGAACAATACATTTATTAATCTGTGTTATTTGTTAATAAAAAGACAATTGTTCAGTGTTTGTTCATGTTTTTGTTGCTGTTACGTGATGTAGCGGTGTCTGACTAGGGGCGAGACGTGGGCTGATGACGTCATCGTTTCAGAAAATATACGGATTCGCTGTCCACACAAAAACGCAAGGGCGGCGTTTTCAGATTTATCCACTCTGGGACCCAAACGCCGGATCCGTGTGGACGAAACGCCTATACGATACAAAATGTATGCGTATACAGCTAAACGCATCTCCGTGTGGACGGGGCCTTAGTCGCATATGCGAGTGATTTACTCCAATGTAGAGGGTTGCCTTCCTGATCCCACACTTTTGAATGGTAATGTGTGTGTGTGTGTGTGTGTGTGTGTGTACACACACACACACACACACACACACACACACTCTTCAAATAAATATATATGAATTATATTTTCTTTTGTAAAGAAAACAACATTTTTAATGGACAAAACATTTTATAAAAAAAAACACTCAATATTTAATATTTCTAGCAAATTTAAAAATATGTAAAATGGATCATTATTTTGTGCTGAAACCTAGAAAAATATAGTAGCACAGAATCTAGTCAATATTCATAATCTTGAAAATAAAATAAATAAAATAAAAAATACTGTAGAATTCAGTCATCAACTTCAGCTTGCCAGTCGTATTGAATAATACAGAATACAAAAGAAAATGTAATCAGTTTTCATTATTTAGTAAACAGAATATAGTTGATAGTATTGAATAGTAAATAGTCATTCATAGTCATTAGAATATAGTCAACAGAAGTGATTAGAGACTGTTCAAAGAACAAAAATGAATAAAAACTTTTGCAGAATGCAATAACAAATCAAATTCCTTTCGATTGTTTTAGAGTGAAAACATTATGTTTTTAAGTTTCATGATCATTTTTGATGATTTAAAATCATGATTTTTCAGAATTACACCACTTCTTGCTGTTCGAGTCCTTTCATTTCCTGGGGCTCTTATGAATTCACTTGTCCACTGCGATGACCGTGCCAGTTTCTGCAGCAACAAGACTGAGCTGTTGTGAGTTATTTTTTCAGACATCACTCAGCCTTATTCTTGCACTATGACAGATACATTATGAGCTGAGTGCATGCGTCTAATGATGTTGTTGGACCACAGCCAAAAATACTTTTTACTAAAGAAATAAACCTTTACTTAAGGGGTTTATGAAATGGAGAACCAACATGTTCTTGATACTACTTACATAAGAGGTTACTTTACAGCAAAAAAAAATAAATACTGCAAGTTTCAGAATTCAAAACGAACTCTGCAGTACAAACATTCATTATTCTTTTCTACTCTTCTGAAATGGCCAGATTTGAAATTGTATTGCGTATAAAATAAGCACGTACTGTACATGCATAGCCTTTTGTAAAACGACAATTAATAATAGTACTTTTAAACCGATATACCGAAAATTAAGCAAGCAAAAGCAATTAACACACTGAAACAGACTGTTGCAATCATTGTGGTTGCATTGCATTGTTCAATTTCTTCTGCCTCGGGCTCAAACATATACAGCTCTATCACAGCACTTGCCATCTCGAGTGTCAAAACACATGACATGCTGTAAAAGAGGGGGCGTGGGTCAGGTGTGATGAAGATAGCCAATCAAAGCTGTGGGTGTTTACTTTTGTTTCTGCAAGTGGTAACGTCCTTTGAAATTGAGTGTTTTTCACAGAGAGTGAAAATGAGGGTGGAAAAATTATAATTTTTACAAATATAAGACCTGCTTTGGTGAAAAAACATTGCAAACTTTAGGCCAGATGTACTAAACAGGGCAAATTAGCGTGGTGCAATCCCATGAAACCGCCGATGGGAGTGGAAACTTCTGCTGGTGATCTACTGACAATGCGCAAATTAAAGAACACAGACGCAGCCAGTGCTTTTCAATGAGCAATGCAATCTACCAAGAGCAACGCACATAAGAGCAGGGTCGCAAACAAGAGCCGATGATAATCAGGTACGTGCAATCTACTAACAACACAGGCGCAAATGGGTTAAAACATGCTTTTTTGGGGGGCTTTAAATAATGGCACAAGTACCAGTAAACTGACTACCGCAAACCTTAGTAAATCACCCTGAATGATTCCTTTAAATAATCTGCTCCCATAAATTTTGAGTCTCAAAGGGACACTCCTACAAATGCATAGGCAATAAGGTTAGCCGCAAAAATAACTGTCCACGCCTTTTCATCGCTAATGTTTCACTGCGTGTCCCTACTTAAGTAGTGTTTAGTAAAGGTGCTCTATGTAATTTTTTGAATGTACCAAAGCATACAAATATGTTTGCAGATATTTAGGAAACATGCGAAGTGCGCATACTTGTTTCTCAGAAAAACAATGCTACAGCCACTACTTTGAAATGTGCGTTCCATGTCGGAATGTCCGTTTTTTTTTGGTCTGTGTGATTCCGCCCACTGCTAATTTACCCAATAGTATTCAACACCCCGTGTTGCCAGTTGGTGGAAAACACAGCGTATGGGGTCATTCACACAGAACGTGTATTTGCGTCTAAAAATGAATGTTTTTTTTAAAGGGGTCCTATTATGCTTTTTTACTTTTTCAACTTTAGTTAGTCTGTAATGTTGCTGTTTGAACATAAAAAAGATCTGCAAAGTTACAAAGCTCAAAGTCCAATTCAAACGGAGATATTTTATTTAACAGAAATCACTTTTCAAAAACTACAACGAACGACTCGTTTGGACTACAACGCATATTTTCCGGGATTTGTGATATTACAAAGATCGACGAATGGGACGAGACCTGGTTGAGCTGCACTAGAGAAGGCAACGAGTTTTATTATCACTATGTCAGAGTATTAGTGTATTTACAGTGTAAGGCTCATCACCTTTCATTGTCAATTGCGCTCGTTCCTATTGCGTGTCCTCAATCTGGCAACCCGCGTGAGCGTCGAGTCTGAGGAGGAAGAGCGGGAGAAACTAATCTCCCCAATATTTTGAATTAGGACTGCAGTACCCATTTCAACCACTTGATGTCAATATAACATATAACCTTTAAAGGCACAGTATGTAATTTTCACCGCTAGAGTGCACATATTCAAAACAAACAAAGAAACAAAGGCGCAGTTTGATGACGCCGTGATTGAGTGTGGAATCATGGGAGTTGTCGTCTTCATCCCCACAGCCGATACAATCCGACGGGACTTGAGCTCTAATAATGTTCATGAGCTAATGTATTAAAGATTTATTACCGTCACTGTAGTATGAAGCAGGGTGGGGCTGAAAGCCATGGAAGCAAACGAGGCCGCAGGAGCGATTGCTAATGAGAGACGAGTGCGAAACACAGTTGACCGTTTCATGTGTATGTGGGGTAAAAGCAATGCTGTTTTATCATACTAGATACACTTGAAAGTTCTGTTATAATGCTACTCTGTGCATTCGTCACGCATAACATATTAAAGCATCTTTGGTGTTTCCATGTTTCCACGACCGGAAATCGAGGGTGTATGAGATCATTGGTAGGCGACGCAATGACATGGTCCATTATTCAATTCAATTAAATTCAAGTTTATTTGTATAGCACTTTTCACAATACAAATCATTGCAAAGCAGCTTTACAGGAAATGAAGTTTCTACAATATATTTATTAGTAGCTTGTCAGTGGAGACTATGTCAAATTGATGTACATATACACTAGTTAAAATAGCTTAATTCTCTAGATTTAAACATTCTTGGAAACATTTGGGATAATGTAAATACACAAGTCAGCAAAATATATAACACTGTTCTAGTGGTTTTTGGATACTTTAATCAAAAAATCTTACATATTGTGCCTTTGATGCCAAAAGAGGTTTTGAGCTGGTGCAAGCTAAGTAAAACAGGCCTTTTGTAAACTAACCTTGAGAGACATAATATAAAATAAAAAAAAAACATTGCGTTTCTAATCATAAATAATAAAACCGAACACATACCTGACTGTGGGTCCACTGTGAAGTACTGCTGGCCTTGAATCACTGAATACACAAGTTTGGCACTATTCCCATACATTGGATCATCAGCATCTGTGGCTGTCACTTGAATAACGGATGTGCCTAAGGAAAGAGAGAGAGAGAGAGATGAAATAAGAGGTAGTTTTGACAAAGTCAAGGTTCAATGAGCATGTAACCCTCTGTCTTTTCTTCCAAACACAGCTGACAGCAGTCAGAGGGCATTTGTGTGTGTGCAGCCAAGCGCAGTACCGATGTTGGCCATCTCAGGCACGGTGGCACTGTACGGGCCGCCCTGGAACACAGGAGGGTTGTCGTTGATGTCTTGCACACGGATGATGAACTGGGATGAAGGCTCCAGGGCTCGGCCAGTCTGCCGGTCTGTTGCCGTGGCGATAAGGCGGTACTGGTCCTTTTCCTCACGGTCTAGGGGTTTGGTGACGTGGATGTTCCCTGTTCTGCTGTCAATAACGAACACCGAACCGGCCCCCTCACCTTTTAATATGTATTTGGTTCGTCCATCACCCCTGTCCACACTCGAATGAAGCTGGAGGAATGAATAAATAATTGAAAAACACAAAATATGTAAGAAAATTCTCAAAATCATCAACAAATTCCATTTCTTAAAAGACTGTATGCACAGTATAAAAGGCACTCATAATGCTGTATGATATGTATTGTATTGCAATTACTTTTACTTTCTAAGATAGGTTATATAATGTAGTATATTCTAATAATTTGGTTGAAGAATTCAGTTAATCAGTATGTTTTAGCACAAATAATTTAATTATGTTCAAACACATATTATTCCTGTCTGCTTAAAGAATTACCATATAAAGATGTAAGTGATTAATTAATATTAATATTTATATGATCTATTATTTTTTATGTGTGCTCTCATTTGATATTAGGGGTGATTGAACATTCAGACTTGTATTAAATTCAATATTATAATCAAGTCTCTCTGTTACTGTTGGCATATATACCATTGAAAAGTTTGTTGTCGGTATGATTAAATAATAATAATAATAATAATAATAATTTTAGTCAGCAAGGATGCATTAAATTGATCAAAAGTATCAACATGTATCATGGTTTCCATAAAAAAACTGTTTTGAACATTGATAATAATCTAATATTTCTTAAGTAGCAAATCTGCATAACAGAAAAAGCTTTGCATCACAGGAATAACTTACATTTGAAAATATATTAAAATAAAAAACAATATTACCATTTTTACTGTATTTTTGATCAATTAAATGCAGCCTTGGTGAGCTTGAGAGACTTCTTTCAAAAACATTTTAAAAATCTTACAAACCCCAAACTTTTAAACAAATTTCTTAAGCCACGTACACATATATATTTCTTCTTATTCATAAATATTTGCTGCATACCTGAAAGATGGCAGGTAGATCTAAAGTAGACTTTGAGACATGAAGAGCAATATTCCCTAAATTTATAATGCATTTTATACACAGGCACCACAGAAGGTGTTACCAAAATCTAATGCTATTTTCTCACTTGGCTAATATTCTTCTCTAAAAACATCCTGTGAAGATAATGACTTAAGAGACCGACTGCTTCCATGTGAATAAATAACTCCATGAGGTAATGAGATGTGTTTGTAGTTTTCTGTACCTGAGATCCTCTAAGGCCAAACCACACAAATTTAATATCAGAGTATAAAAAATGATATCAGGGAAAACCATCCATAATAAACGAGTGGCTTCCTTGTTTTTTCAGCCAGTACTAATAAAAAAACATTTCCCTTTTAATACTTTCCGACAAAGTCATAATTGCTCTGGTTGAGCTCTGGGCAGGCAGACTAATCCAGGATCACTGTGAAAGGGCACCTTTCACCAGGGGCTAAAAAAGACCTCTGTATCCAGATATCCAGCATGCCTGATATGAGGAACTCCAGGTGTTTTTGGACTGATAGGGGGCTGATGATTGGCCGGGCAGAAAATTAATTAGCTCAGCCGACCAGTACGGTCACAGGGGAACTGTGAGGAACATGAACATAAATCTGCCAAATAAACCTGTAAAACCAAACATGCTTAGGCTACGAAGAACACAATAGAATACAAGCTGCAGTGTTCACTGCATACTGCAGTCTACTTTTAATTGAAATATGGAAACATAACACAGCCTGTCATCCCTCCAAATAAATAATGAAAAAAGGAGTTATTTTGCATTTTTAATCCAGAAAATCGTTTTAACTCTTGGCAGTCTGATTAAATAATGATTCATAATGACATAAAAAATCTTGGTTGATATTAGTTATATATATATATATATATATATATACACACACAGACACACACACACATATTTACCCTGAAAAAAGACCATAAGGACTTCACTGACACAACATGGACACAAAAGAATCACTGAATCCTTTATTGAATAGGTTCATTTGTATAACCTGTACAAACAAACTGATTCAATCACTACAATGAATCAGATTTTTCAACACTACATACAAAAGACATTTTTGATTGTTCTCTCCATTTGACTAGCAGAATGTGCAAACTTTAAAAGCAGTAGCAATTTAAAAATCAAACAAACAAATAAAATATAATTTCATATAAAGCACACATTTAAAACTATTTTTGGTTGCTTATGGTTGCTGGACAATTTATTTATTATTACTTCAAATGAAATTAAATGAAATTAAATAACTTAAATTGATAATATAAAAATAATAAAAATAATTAATGGTCAATTACCGTACAAAAATTGATAAAAAAAATTTAACAAATAAAAATAAAACAATATAATTGCGACTTTTTATCTCACAATTCTGACTTTTTCCTCAAATTGTGAGATATATAAAGTCAGAATTGAGTCTGACCTGACTTTTTTTCCTTGCAATTGTGAATTTATATCCCGCAATTCTGACTTTATATTTCGCAATTCTAATTTTATATCTCACAATTATCAAGATATACTGTCAGAATTGCGGGATATAAACTCGCAATTGCGAGTAAAAAGTCCAAATCTGAGGGGGGAAAAAAGGCTGATATTTGTGGATTTATTTCTCACAGTTATGAATTAACTCCTAATTGAGTTATAAAGTCAGAATTGTGAGATAAAAAGTCACAATTATTTTTTATTCAGTGGTGGAAACTTCCATATTATCTGGTTTAAGCTGTCTTCTAAAAAAAAATAACATAACACATAAAACATAATGTAACGTAACATAACATATAACATATAACATAAATAATAAAATAAAGCTGAATTACTGTCACAGTATTGAACAAATGTAGTAGCACTGCTATGCTTAGTCTGACATTGCAGGCTACTTACAAAAAGCAGTAAACTATTGTACATTGAAACTACTTAGGTGAGCAATATCTGTTTATCTACACACTACAGATGTAGTATGAACAGTATGCTAGTATAGTGACATAACCATTCTCTGGATTTCCCCTTCACACCCACAACACACACACACACACACACACACACACACACACACACACACACACACACACACACACACAATGGCAGTCTACATGTCCATCTGTTTTTTTCCTCATCTTCTCCTCTCAGCTGTTTGCCTCTCACCCTCTTTGTCCATCTGTTTCACTCTCTCCCTCTCTCTGTCTTTCTGTTTGTCCATCTGGTTAACCCTCATCTAACACCCCTCTGTCATGTTTATCCAACCATCTTCCAGTCTTATGGAGGCAGCACATTTTCGACAGCTAATATTCTGTCTTTGTCTGCATCTGTAAGTGTGTGTGAGGGAGGAGAGGGGAGTTTAACAGGAATTAAGTTATTATTTCTAAGATGGGTCAGAGTGAGAGAGAGAAAGTGAGCTGACGGCCAGCTAGAGGGAGCTGAAGGGATTATTCATCCTTCAGTCGGGTCTTCTTATCTTTGTCTTGTTCTCACAGCTTTTTGGAGTAGTACTTTAGTACAGAAGGAGTGTGTGTGTGGTCAGAAGGCGGCTTTGCAGTGGTTTCCCATCCTGTGATCACACTAACGCTCGGCATGCTGGGAAACTGAAGTGGGTTGAGGGAGCTTGTGATTAAAGGAGCTCTTAGGTTCTTTCCTCCTGCGTCTAAAACCTCTTCCCCCTGCTTTTAGTATGAAAACAGTGACAACTTTCAGTCTTTTTCCTTTCTTTTTCAATTCTTTGACTCTCTCCCAACCCATTTCTCTGTACTTTTTAGACTATCACACTGCTTTTTAGACTCTCAACTACCAAGGCGTCAAACACTCCCACATCCTCAGCACAAATATACAGCAAGTACAGACATACAATCGGCCCTGTGGTGCACATATACTAGAAAATGTTAAAATGTTAAAAAACAATACCAATAAAACAATACATACATACATGTGCAAAAAAACCACTCTTGTAGTGCTTTTTTTTGTAATTTTCTGGCTTAACTATTCCATTCTATTCTATTGGATATCTATTCTTATTCATTATTCTTTAATCTTGTATTAGCCAGTTTTTTCTTGCAGAAGCACACACACATAAATATATACTGCAGAAATAAATGCATTGCTGGACCCGTCTGGATTAAGCGATCTGTGCATTGATCATCCCTCATGATCATGTGCATTTTCCCTCATCACCACAAAAAAACCCAGCACTGTACCGCTGTGCATCTGACAGCATGTATATTTAAATCTATAAATTAGCTCTGAAAATACCATAATACACACACAGATGCATTTGCATACATCAGACCGGAGCTGTATATTCAGAGATGGCAGTGCTCAGCCATAGCAGAACACGAGTGCACAAGCTGTCAGAGTGTTTTAAATAAGTGAGGTAAGAACATGGATTCATAATCCCATATTAACACTCGTCCTTCAATGGAACACAACGCTCGCTGAAGGAACAGCCCTGCATTAACTCACACAGATGCTATGTTTGCAATGGACTTATTGCATGCTATTACATTTTTTTTACTTTAGAACGGTAGTGTACATTACTAAGAAATCATATAGTTTATTTTTACAAACCACACTATTTTTCTGGCACAAAAACAATTAAGGTTTTTGAATGAATACAAACACACACACACACTGATGTGATTTAAGATGACACAGAACTCAAATAAATCATTGCATACTGTAGGTTGACATTTAAAGAATGTTGTAAACACTTTAAAAAAATGTAGTAATTCACATTAACCATCTGAACAAATTCTGAATTTCCTAAAGTGGCTTGAAAGGGAGACTTGAGGGAGAGTGTTTCATTATTTCCTCAACTCGACTGTAAAAGCTGTGCACAATACAATGTGACATTAAAAACCAGCTATGTGACATTTTGTCACACTATACTACTACCAGATGAGAAAAGTAGCATGTTTTTGGAAAACAACAGCATTTTGAAAACAGCTGAACTGTTGTTACGCTATTGAACACGTGTAGTGTATAATGTTAAGACTTTCAGTTAGCTGCTCTTCAGCATTGCACAGTGTGGTATTGTGAACACAGCCTGAGACACTCGTACCATCCACTGATTGGTTGAAAATTTGAGAGGCATGAAGGCTTTTGATCATAATAAGAGCTCTGAGGTACACCAAGTGCTTTTCTTTAGTTCACTCTGAAGCCATTTGTACTTGGAGAGAGAGCATGCATGTGTGACATTGAGAGGCAGAGGAGGAGTCGCTCTTCTGAAGAAAGAAAGAGAGAGAGAATAACACAGAACAAAGCATTCGAGTAGATCTCAAAATCAGCTCTAATAGATATTAGCACAAGTCAGAGTGGCAAGACCGGGCAGAACTGAGGAGTGTGACAGACAAACGCGTTTATTCTGACATTAGAGATAAAGGACGGACATCATCATCGGATCTAAAATTACTCAGAGATAGTCAGACAGTTTTCACCAGTGCTACTGAAACTAAAAACAGGCCTATAAAACCTGAAAAAAGCTGTCAGGTAGGATTTACAATCATTTCAGTGGCTGTTGTACAGTGGGTGAAGGACCTCTAGAAGTACATGAAATCTCAGTTCTTGACACTGTTAAAATAAAATACTATCAATATATATGTATATATAAAGTGTGGTGTGTGCGCCATTCAGAATTGAATTGAGAATGCCTTTTTAAATTCCATTTCAGTTCCTGCATTTGAACCGAAACTGAAGAACATCAGGGAAGCAAACATGAGGCAGAATTGAAATTTGAATGTAAGAATATAATTATATAATTAAATGAGACAGATGGATGGAACAATGGATGTATGGAACGACAGATGGACATATGGATGGATGGATGGACATATGGATGGATGGACGGATGGATGGATGGATGGATGGATGGATGGACGGATGGATGGATGGACGGATGGATGGATGGATGGACGGACGGATGGACGGATGGATGGATGGACGGATGGATGGATGGAACGGAGATTGTGAGCCAGACCTTCTTGTCCAACATCAGACCTCGAAAATGCTCTACTGGATAAAATGTGTGAAAATTCCCACAGAAACACTCCAAAATCTTGCAAAAAGCCTTCCCAGAAGAGTGGAGGCTGTTATTAACTGCAAAAGGGGAACCGAATCCATAATAATATCTATGTATTTACAATGGGATGCCATTAATGTCCCTGTTGATGTAATGGTCAGGTGTCCCAATTCTTTTGTCCATATAGAGTAGATGCTCTGATAAATGAGCAGTACTCAAATGACCTCTATCATTTCAGACATTCTTTTCCTTTTGTTTACAGGCAAAATATTGCTAACATTAGCCAAAATCTTGCTTGAGTTTGTGCAGCAACATTTCAATTTCACGTATCAATGAGGATGTCAGAACGTGACGTGATTGATAAATATAAAATGCCGCCCATTGTGAGCTGTCTTAACATGAAAGACACACTGTGATGTCGCACAGCCTGCCTTGGCTTTTACCCAAAATCTCATTGGTCGTATACAATCTGACAAGCAACCGCCGTAACAGACAGAAAACAATCATACACTCCTCCTTGTCTCATTTCGGAAGATTGGAGCTTTTGTAATATATTTACAAACCCGCTGACAGCGGTCTCAAACACGACACACTGACAAATGTTCTCTGAAATTCAGGGAATTCCTAAGAGCGCGGAGCCAAAGACAAATTCAGCAGTGAGTGATGTGAAGTGGGAAAGATTTACACTTCCTGCAGTCAGAGAGACTTCCTGTCCTGAGGGGGGTCACACAGGAGGCACGCTTGGTTGATTTTGGGAGGTAATAAAGCAAATATTGCTGTGTGTCAGATGAGGAAAAGAGCACGGCATCAAAGAGCAGCTTAGAGGAACTTCTCTTTCACTCTCTCCATCTCTCTCTCTGTGGTGAGCTACATGAAGCCGCGGGCTGAGCAGTCTGCGTTCACGCATGTGTGAGTTCTAGAACACAGCATGAGCATGATGTCAAAGCACATTCACTGCCTATTACTCTAACCAGTCAAAACATGCACACTAACACAGACGTATACACTTATTTAAAGCCAAAATGAAATCAAAATGGACCCTATTCACTGGTCTGGTCTTATTGTGCGCAACTCATCAAAAAGCTCCACCCTACATTTTTCCCTGTTGAAATAATAATTAAATATGAAATAAATAATAGGATGGATGGATAGATAGCACTAAATCCCATAATGCAATGTGTTAAACTTGACCATTTAGGCCAAGATGAGCAAAAAGAAACATCACAAACTGCTGCCCATGTCTGCTCAACCACTGTCTCATTCAGATTTTTCAGCTCGCTTTCCCGTTCTGTGCAAAATGAGCACAAGCTCTTATTCTGTGTTGTTCGGTGACATGTTGTCAGCAGCTAAAGCGCTATGATTTTACCGCGGGTACAGGGTGTTATTAGGCATGACGTGAAGTGCCGGCAACAGCAATTTGATGAAAGACACCAGAGTAGACTAGAAGTGAAATTTAATGGAATAAAAAACAACTCTTCCACCAAATCATATACTGCATTATTCTAATCTCAGGCAATTGTCAAGCAGCATAGCAACTATGTGTGCAATTGCAGTGTAAATGAAATTAAATCTACATGCTGTATTATGTGGTTAGTACTTATCAAACACTACTAACAAGAAAAACACAAAATTACTCACTGCTCCAGGCTAGAAACTTTAGTAGCTTTAATAAACAATCAAAATGAAATGAATGAGTTACACCTAATGTAAAAATAGAAACTCTAATTGTGATATTTAAAAGGAGACACGTGAGGATTCAAGTGCTTGAATTAATAAATGAAAAGAAAAATGTAAGAAAAGCATAAAGGGTGTTGCACACTATTTTGGTTACGAACGAAAACTATTAAAATAGTTTTCAGTAACTGAAATAAAGCTGAAATATAACAAAATATACAGTTGTGGTCAATATTTTACACTTTGCAGTATCTGCAAAATGTTAGTTATTTTACCAAAATAAGAGGGATCATACAAAATGCATGCTATTTTTTATTTAGTACTGACCTGAGTAAGATATTTCACATAAAAGATGTTTAGTCCACAAGAGAAAATAGTTGAATTTATAAAAATGACCCCATTCAAAAGTTTACATGCTTGATTCTTAATACTGTGCTGTTACCTGGATGATCCACAGCTGTTTATTTATTTATTTATTTGTAATAGTTTTTCCTGAACAGTTAAACTGCCTGCTGCTCTTCAGAAAAATCCTTCAGGTCCCATAAATTCTTTGGTTCTGTTTGCGCAAGGTTCTATCAGCTCTGAATGAGATTCAAGATGTAATCCGCACTAGGTGGCAGTACAAATCACTGCACAGTCAAAAACAAAGTTTTTGCACTTTAAAAAAAAAAAAAGAAAAAAGTGACATCAATGGCTTTTAAAGATAAAAAGATGCAACTGTGCAAAGTGAACGATTAGATAGGGCGACGTTTGTCATGCAAATTATCTTCGTGTAGCCTAGACTTTATCAAATCACACAAAAACTGTTACTGAAAAAACGTCTATACGCAATGTAACTTCTAGCCTACATTTAAAGTTTTGTTTTGGGCCGAAATGAATGCAAAACAATTAGTGCCGTGTAGTGGAATGGAAGAAGGATTTTCACTTCTCAAGAAGTTAAATGATGGATTGGAGTCGTGTGGATCACTTGTGTATTACTGTGAAGTTTTAATCAGCTGTTTGGACTCTCATTCTGACGGCACCCATTCACTGCAGAGGATCCACTGGTGAGCAAGTGATGCAATGCTAAACTTCTCCAAATCTGTTCCGATGAAGAAACAAACTCTACATCTTGAAAAGCCTGAGGGTGAGTAAATCTTCAGCAAATGTTTATTTTTTTGGTCAATTATTCCTTGAACAAGTTGCACAATCAAAAAAAAAAAAATCTCAGTTTGTAGGGCAGAATTGTATAGATTAACTAGTGCAGCAGAAGTACTTGATCTGAGACACCATCTTGAACCTCAATCTGTATTTCCACATCCCATTTTCTTTGTTTCTTTCACCTCCTCTCAAATCTGTTATATAAATCTTCTAATCATTCTCTCTCAGATTTCTGCTTTAATTGCTCTACTGCAGTCGTCTGTACACTACAATGTTTCACTGTGGGAATGAAATGAATCCAATACGCAAAAAACAAAACAAATTTAGAGACAAAAAAAAAAAAGAGACAGTAAAAAAAGAATGAAATTTGGGAAATGATCTCTGATGAGTTTCCCAGCAGGAAAAGCCCCTCCCCTCTTCTCATTTTCTTTCATCCACACTGTTGTACACTCTTCTCCTTGATCTCCCCGTTTCTCCCTCTTTTTGATTCTCCAGTGTCCACATTTGTTCTTTCAGAAACACCACATGCATTTCTCTCCTACGCGAGTTTCTTCCTCCATGAGTTCAAATGAGGCAAAATGCACACATCACACGAAACACCTAAACACATTCACACGCATATGTGCACACTCGACTTCTCAATAATAAATACAGACCTTGAGGTCCTTGGGAAAACAAAATATTGAATAGTTGCTTCCAATATGCATGTCTACACTTGGAGGTCACTGTAGCATTTAAATGGACCTAAGTGGCTCCTTTGTGTTTGTAGAGCAAAGGCTGTGATGGGTACATAAATATATCAAAACTTAATTTTTGATTAGTAATATGCATTGCTAAGAACTTCATTTGGACAACTTAAAAGGCGATTTTCTCAATATTTTGATTTTTTTGCACCCTCAGATTCCAGATTTCCAGAAATAGTTGCATCTCGGCCAAATATTGTCCTTTCCTAATCCAGTGTCCACATTTGTTCTTTCAGAAACACCACATGCATTTCTCTCCTACGCGAGTTTCTTCCTCCATGAGTTCAAATGAGGCAAAATGCACACATCACACGAAACACCTAAACACATTCACACGCATATGTGCACACTCGACTTCTCAATAATAAATACAGACCTTGAGGTCCTTGGGAAAACAAAATATTGAATAGTTGCTTCCAATATGCATGTCTACACTTGGAGGTCACTGTAGCATTTAAATGGACCTAAGTGGCTCCTTTGTGTTTGTAGAGCAAAGGCTGTGATGGGTACGAATCTCTTAATATATATATA